>NW_026131969.1:0-36914 GCF_903995435.1 Acomys russatus
AGAGAGAGGAGGAGAGAGAAGAGAAGAGAGAGCAGGGAGGGAGAAGTCGGTATGAACCAGACTGTTTAAGGATGTAAGAAAAGAGAAAAGGCTGTAAGAGAGTGGGATGGGTTGAGAGGAAGGAGGGTCACAAATGGAGGACTTTTGCCATGGAAAAGGATGGAGCAGAAGGGGCCAGGAGAGACTAGGAGACAGGTAAGGAAGGCACTGCTTGAAAGTGGCCAGGCTAGCATAGTCAAATGTATAGATTGCTTCTCACCCAGTTATGGTGCTTGAAAGGCTTATTATAAATGTAAAGGGTCTCGGCCACCTTATTTTGAAGCGTAGAGTGGGTATAGAAAAAAATCATTAATTCCACAATGATGTTAGTCAGATGTTTTGTCTTGTAAAGAGGTTATATTTTTCCCCGTTATACTTTTAATAGTGTTTCTAATCAACTAAGCTTTGTATTTTGATATCTTAACTGTGGACTAATGCCGTTGTAGTGGCTCCTATCATGACTTATGACGTTTCTGTGTGTTCTATATGTCGGGTTTTTGGTTAAATGTGCCTTTACCTCTATATTTGAAACTTTCTTTCCATAATTGAAAAGATTGATCTAAGCTTTATTCTATCTCAGAGATTGATGGCATGGTTGCCCTCTTGATGATCATCCCATTGGTCATATTTTGCCTGTTAGATTTGAATGAAATATTTACACCAAACTTTTTTTCTTCTTTCTTTAATATTCTTTTTTGTTCTTGTCTGTATCTTAGAGTCATTGGTGATCAATCTCTCTCACATATGAATTTAGTATTGTGCTTCAGTTGAGTTTCTAGTTTCTAAATTATCATCACCACACGCAAACGCGCACACACCACCACACCACACACACACACACACACAACACACACATTTTGTTTGTTTGAGACAGGGTTTCGCTGTGTCACCATGACTGTTGACTTGCGTTAGAGACCTAGCTGGCCTCGAACGCACAGAGATCTGCCGCCTCGGCCTCCCTGAACGCTGCGGGGATTACGGCGCTATTTTCTTCGCACTTTGATGATTTATCACACATGGGAGTAGTTTTTTCTGATGCGCGACTTTCCTCGCTCCAGATCCGGCCTTGAATTCACTGGCCTATTTATACCATCTTGCAGGTCACTGGTCGTTTTTTATAAACCAGAAACATTTGAATTCACCTAGGCATTTTTTATTGATTGTTCATGCCCTTGAGTTTAGTAGCTGAGGAGGTACGTCGTTGGAAAAACACATTGCTTCTGCTTTGTAAGGCTTCTCCCATTTTAAGCGTTTCTGTCCCTCTGTTCTTGTCTCTGTCTCTGGTCGTGTCTCTGTCCTCGCTCTCCTCCTCGCTCTCTCTCTCTCATCGTCTCTCTCTCGCTTCTCTCTTGTGTGTGTGTGTGTGTGTAAGTCTACTGAGCAGTCTACTTTTGAAGACTTAATCCACAGTCCCAGTTAGTGAGGGGGAAATGCACTGTGTAGCAGTAATGACACCCTAGACATAGATACTCACTTGAAAATCAGCTGCAGCCCACTAGGACATCACCAATGATGTCCTACTGGGTTGCGGATGTTCTCTCATGGATGTCAACCTGCCTTGGCATATGAAGTTTCAGGAAGACTAGGCACACTTTCACCTACTGAGACTAGCTGAGGCAGCCCAGTTACGGAGAAGGGATCCAAAGGCAGGCAACAGAGTCAGAGACAGGCCCTGCAGCAGTTTCACATGAAGACCAAGCTACACAGCTGTTATCTCTGTGCAGAAGGCCTAGGTCAGCCCCATGTACACTCCCTGGTTGGTGGCTCAGTCTCTGTGAGCTCCCATGGGACCAGGTGAGTTGACTCTACAGTGGTAAACTACCTACAAGGCATGTTAGGGCAATGGTGACACAAAGCTTGTAGGAGTAACCAACCAGTAATGGACCTGACTCAAGGCTTGCTCCACAAGACGGACCGCATACCTGACACTTCTTGGGTGACTAAGAACCTGAGACTAAACAACCCAGAGACCCAGGTCAAAATCAAATAATACTAGTCTACAAAGGAGGGAGAGGAATATGTGATAAAATGACTCCTACTGATATTCTGTAATATGCCTAGATCAGTGCCTTGTTCAACCAAATCAGAGAAGCTGTCTCCTGTGGCAGATGGGAAAACACAGAGACCCACAGCTGACATTATGTGAGAGCAAGAGACCTTGGAACACTCAGCCCTAAATGGGATGTTTCCATCAAATCCCTTGCCCTCAGAGCTCAGGGAATCCTCAGAAGAGGAGGAGGGAAGACTGTAAGAGCCAGTGGCAGCAGAGGACACCAAGAAAACAAGGCCCTCTAAATAAACATCAGCAAAAACTCAAATGAACTCTCAGAGACTGAAGCAGCAAGCACAGGGCCTGCACAGGTCTGCAGTAGGTCTTCCGAGCATATATTACAGCTTCAGTTTATGTGGGGAGCTGCCCTTAGCGGCTCTTGGCTTAAAACATTGGGCAATTCCACCTTGTCTGTAGACTCCATTTTCTTTCTTTCTTTCTTTTTTTTTTTTTTTTAATGGTTTTATAGTTATTTTCTTTTTTTTTTTTATTAATTTGTTCATATTACATCTCAATTGTTAGCCCATCCCTTGTATCCTCCCATTCCTCCCGCCCTCCTGTTTTCCACCTACTCCCCTCCCCTATGTCTGTGACTGGGGGATCTCCTCCCCCTGTATATGTTCATAGGGTATCAAGTCTCTTCTTGGTAACCTGCTATCCTTCCTCTCAGTGCTGCCAGGCCTTACCATCAAGGGGACGTGATCAAATTTGGGGCACCAGAGTTCATGTGAAAGTCAGACCTCACTCTCCACTCAATGGTGGAGAATGTCCTGACCATTGGCTAGATCTGGGTAGGGGTTTGAATTTTTACTGCCTGTATTGTCCTTGGCTGGTGCCCTAGTTTGAGCAGGACCCCTGGACCCAGATCCACCCATCATAATGTTCTTTTTGTAGGTTTCTAGGACCCTCTGGATCCTTCTATTTCCCCATTCTCCCATGCTTCTCTCACCTAAAGTCCCAATAAGATGTCCTCCCCTCTGACCCACTTTCCTGGTAAGTGAAGACTTTCATGGGACATGACCCTTGGGCTACTGTCTCGATATAAATGAGTATATACCATTTGACTCCTTTTGCTTCTGGGTGAACTCACTCATTATGATAATTTCTAGTTCAATCTACTTGTCCACAAATTTAGGGATTTCCTTGTTTTTAATAGCTGAGTAGTATTCCATAGTGTAAATGTTCCACAGTTTCTTTATCCATTCTTCTACTGAGGGACACTTAGGCTGTTTCCATGTTCTGGCTATTATGAATAAGGCAGCTATGAACATGGTTGAGCATATGTCCCTGTTGTGTGGTGGAGCATTTTCTGGGTATATTCCAAGGAGTGCAATAGCTGGGTCTTGAGGAAGCCCTATTCCCAGTTTTCTGAGAAAGCGCCAGATAGATTTCCAAAGTGCTTGTACTAGTTTGCATTTCCACCAGCAATGAAGGAGTGTTCCTCTTTCTCCACATCCTGGCCAGCATGTGGTGTCACTTGAATTTTTGATCTTAGCCATACTGATGGGTGTAAGATGGAATTTCAGCGTTGTTTTTATTTGCATTTCTCTGACTAAGGAGGTTGAGCATTTCTTTAAGTGTTTCTCAGCCATTTGATATTTCTTTGTTGAGAATTCTCTGTTTAGTTCTGAGCCCCATTTCTCAATTGGGTTATTTGGTTTGGTGGTGTTTAATTTCTTGAGTTCTTTATATATTTTGGATATTAGACCTTTGTCAGATGAAGGATTGATGAAAATCTTTTCCCAGTCTGTAGGCTGTCGCTTTGTTCTGTTGACAGTGTCTCCTACCTTACAGAAGCTTCTCAGCCTCATGAGGTCCCATTTATTAATTGTTGACCTTAAGGCCTGGGCTGCTGGTGTTCTGTTCAGGAAGTTGTCTCCTGTGCCAATGTGTTCCAGGATCTTCCCCACTTTTTCCTCTAACTGATTTAATGTCTCTGGTTTTCTGTTGAGGTCTTTAATCCACTTGGACTTGAGTTTTGTACATGGTGACAAATATGGGTCTAATTGCATTTTTCTACATGTAGACCTCCAGTTAGACCAGTAGAACAGCACCATTTGTTGAAGATGCTATTGTTTTTCCATTGAATAGATTTGGCTTCTTTGTCAAAAATCAAGTGACCAAATGTGTGTGGTTTCATCTCTGGGTCTTCAATTCGATTCCATTGATCCACCAGCCTATTGCTGTGCTACTACCATGCTGTTTTAATTACTGTTGTTCTATAGTACAGCTTGAGATTGGGTATGGAGATTCCTCCGGAGGATCTTTTATTGTATAGGACTATTATTATTTTTTATCATTATTATTATTATTATTATTATTATTATTATTATTATTATTATTATTATTATTATTATTTTTGCTATTCTGGGCTTTTTGTTTCTCCATATAAAGTTGAGAATTGATCTTTCAATGTCTTCAAAATATTTTGTAGGTATTTTGATAGGGATTTCATTGAATCTGTAAATTGCCTTTGTTAAGATGGCCATTTTTACTATGTTAATTCTCCCGATCCATGAACAAGGTAGATCCCTCCATCTTCTGATGTCATCTTTAATCTTTTTCTTCAGAGATTTAAAGTTTTTTTTCAAATAAGTCCTTCACTCACTTGGTTAGAGTTACTCCTAGATATTTTATATTGCTTGTGGCTATCGTGAAAGGTGTAATTTTCCTAATTTCTTCCTCTGCATGTTTGTTGTTTGTATATAGGAAAGCTACTGACTTTTTTTGAGTTAATCTTGTATACAGCCAATTTGCTGAAGGTGTTTATCAGCTGTAGGAGTTCTCTGGTGGAATTTTGGGGGTCACTTATATACACTATCATATCATCTGCAAATAGGGATAATTTGACTTCTTCTTTTCCCTTTTGGATCCCCTTGATCTCCTTTTGATGTCTTATTGCTCTGGCTAGAACTTTGAGTACTATATTGAAGAGATATGGAGAAAGTGGGCAGCCTTGTCTGGTCCCTGATTTTAGAGGGATTTCCTTGAATATCTCTCCATTTAACCAATGTCATGAATCAAATGGATCTAACAGATATCTACAGAACTTTTCACCCAAATGCAAAGGATTATACCTTCTTCTCTTCACCCCATGGAACGTTCTCTAAAATTGATCACATAGTAGGTCACAAAGCAAGCCTCAACAGATACAAGAAGATTGAAATAATACCTTGTATCCTATCAGATCACCATGGTCTAAGGCTGGACTTCAACAACAACAGAAATAACAAAAAGCCTACACACACACGGAAACAAAACAACTCTCTACCTAATGACACCTGGGTCAAGGAAGAAATAAAGGACTTCCTGAAATTCAATGAAAATGAAGGAACAACATACCCAAATTTGTGGGACACAATGAAGGTGGTGCTAAGAGGAAAATTCATAGCACTAAGTGCCTTTAGAAAGAAAATGGAAACATCCCACAACTTAACAACACATCTGGCAGCCCTAGGAAAAAAAAAAGAAGCAGAAACACCCAAGAGGAGTAGACGTCTGGAAATAATCAAACTCAGGGCTGAAATCAATAACTTAGAAACAAAGAGAACAATTCAAAGAATTAACAAAACCAGGAGCTGGTTCTTTGAGAAAATTAACAAGATAGACAGTTAGCCAAACTAACTAAAAGAGAGAGAAGCACTATCCAAATCAACAAAATCAGAAATGAAAAAGGGAGTCATAACAACAGAGACAGAAGAAATACAAAGAATCATAAGAACCTACTTTAAAGGCATTTATGCCACAAAATTTGAAAATCTAAGGGAAATGGACAATTTTCTTGACCGATTCCATTTGCCAAAATTGAATCAAGATCAGATAAGCAAATTAAATAGCCCTATTTTGCCTATAGAAATAGAAGCAATCATTGATAGTCTCCCAACCAAAGAAAAGCCCAGGGCCAGATGGCTTCAGCGCAGAATTCTCCAGACCTTCAAAGAGGAGCTAATACCAATACTCTTCAAGCTACTCCAAAGATAGAAATGGATGGAACATTACCAAATTCTTTCTATGAGGCCATAATCATGTTGATACCTAAAATCCACAAAGACCCAACCAAAAAAAAAAAGAGAGAATTTCAGACCAATTTCTCTTATAAACATTGCTGCAAAAATACTCAATAAAATACTCACAAAATGAATACAACAACATATCAAAGACATCATTCACCATGACCAGGTAGGCTTCATTCCAGGCATGCAGGGATGGTTTAACATACGGAAATCCATCAATGTAATTCACCATATAAACCAAATGAAAGAGAAAAACCACATGATCATCTCCTTACATGCAGAAAAAGCATTTGACAAAATCCAACACCCATTCATGTTTAAAGTTCTGGAGAGATTGGGAATACAAGGCACATACCTAAACATACAGCAAGCCAATAGCCAACATCAAATTAAATGAAGACTCCATTTTCTATACCTCTGCCTGGCATGTAGCAGCAGGCTGAGGTCAGCCCAGGCCACTCCACCCAGACCCTGGGAACTGCTGCCTGACACGTAGGCACGTAGCGGGCTCCTCCGAATCCTGGGAGGCCACTTGTTTATTTTACTTCCGTAGCTGCTTTCCCTCAGAGCTCACTCCCTAATCTTGGAGTTCTTCCTGCCAAGGACGGATGGCTGGATATCTGCTGTTAGGTTCCCACAGCAACCCTGCCCTTGCCCTAGATATTGCCTATATAAACCCTGTAAGAATTTTCAATAAACGGGGGGCTTGATCAGTATTCAGACTTGCCCTCATTTCTTCATGTCTTCTGTCCCTTACTTTCACCCCAGCACCCCCTTCCAGGTTCCATTTGAAGACCCCCTCAGGCAGGGACAAGTTTAGTGTCTTAATGGGATTCCTGAGCATGAGAATGAGTGTGCCTTTAATTCTTGTGTCCTTCTCTTGGGTTCTTTCCCTTCTGCTGGCATGTTTGTCCTATAGATAAAGGGTTCATGGCTGGCTTGGTGTTTGTTTCTCTTTTGATAACATGCAGAGCACCTTCTTGTACTAAAGATGTAGCACAAATGGGTAAAGGCTCTGTGTAGGCACCAGTTCTGCGTCTGTATGCTCAATGCCTCTTGTGCGTGTTGTCTTCAGCAATGGGGCCTTGTTGTCAGTCTGTGGAGAGAAACCTCTAATCTGGGAAACATCCTGAGTTGTTTGAGCATTCCCATACACCCCCTCCCCTTTGGCCAACAACTCTCAATTGTCTGTAACCTAACCCTGGCACTAGAAGCTTCATTTGGTGATAAGAGATGGCCAACTGAGACTCTGTCTTCCCATTATTTGGAGATGTCTTAGTTCTTTTTCTGGAAGGCACCAAGGTCGATGGAAATATCCTATACATGGGAATTTCATTTAGATTGACGTCATATATGTTTATGTTTTAGGTTTCTACTATATTGTTTCCATACTGGCCCTCAAGGGGCCCTTAATTTTAGCTGGCTCTCTCCATATTCCCTCCCTTCTCCCTCCCCTTCCCCACTTGATCTTGTTTTTCTGGATCTGGGATACCTCACTCAGGATGATTTTTTTTCCCTAGTTCTGTAAAATTCTTCTTTTTAGAAAAAAATGTATTCTTCTCTCATATATTCCACGGCCTCCCCTCCCTCTAGTTCTCTCAGTGCCCTCACCTCCCCTCTTTCCCAGATCCATTTCTCTTCTGTTTCCCTTCAAAAAGGAACTTGTCTGCAAGTTTCATGATGCCATTTAAAAAAATGCCTGAGTAATGCTCCATTGTGTAAACGTACCATGTTTCCTTTATCCATTCTTCTGTTGGGGGACATCTAGGCTGATTCCAATTTCTGGCTATTATGAAGAAAGTGGTAATTAGCATGACTGAGCATGTGTCTCTGTGGTAGGATGGAGCATCCTTTGGGTATATGCCCAAGGGTGGTACAGTTGGGTCTGGAGGTAGATCAGTCCCATTTTAATGAGGAGCCACTGTATTGTACTGGCTGTATGAGTTTGCACTCCCACCAGCAATGGGCGAGTGTTCCTGATAGTCCATTTCCTCACCAGCATGAGCTGTTGACCTCAGCTATTCTGATGGGTATAAGATGGAATCTCAATGTAGCATTGGTTTGCATTTCCTTGGTGGCCAAGGATGTTGAACCTTTCTCTATTTCTCTGACATTTGAGTTTCCTCTATTGAGAATTCTCTGCTTAGATTAGTGCTACATTTTTTAATAAGGTTATTTGTTTTCTTGATATCTAGTTTCTTTTCTTTTGTTTGTTTTTGGGGGTTTTGTTTGCTTGTCTTTTCAAGACACGGGTTCTCTGTGTAGCCTTGGCTGTCCTAGACTCACTTTGTAGACCAGGCTGGCTTCGAACTCACAGAGACCCACCTGCCTCTACCTCTCAAGTGCTGGGATTGCTATCTAGTTTCTTGAGTTCTTCATATATGTTGGATATTAGCCCTCTATTGGATGCATAGTTAGTAATATTCTTTCCCCATTCTATAGGCTGCCAATTTGTGTAAATGATGGTGTTTTTTGCTGTGCAGAAGCTTCCCAGTTTCATGAGGTCCCATTTGTTAACTGTTGATCTTAGTGCCTGCGCTGTTGGATGAGCCCGTGAACTCCTGACTTCCCTGTGGTCCATGCTGTTGCTGAGTCTGTGGCCCATGAGCATCTGATATCTTGGTATCTGAGCACTTGATCCCCAGTCCATAGTGCTGTCTTGGAGATTTGGGAGGAATAGCCTTGCTGTAGGAAGTAAGTCACTGATGGCTTTGAGCTCCCTGCTTCCTGTTTGTGATCCAGTTCCCCGACTGTGGTTGTGAAGGACCCTCATCACTCCAAAGCAGTAAGCCTAAATAAACTATTACTTTTATGAGTAACCGTGATCACCTTGTCCTTATTCAACAACTGAAAATTAGCTAAGACAGAGGACATGATTGTGGACTTGGTTTTTTCCTTCTACCGTAGGCATTGGGATCAAGCTCAGCAGGTCACTAGGCTTGTGTAGCATGAATTTTGTCCACTGAGCACTCCCATCACTCCCACCTTGGGTTTTGCTTTTCTATATGTGAAATTATGTCATCTGAACTCAGGGAGAATTTGGCTTCTTCCTTTTTAGTTGGGATGCCTTTGGCATCTTCTTTATTACTCTGGACAGGACTTCAGGGACAATGCTGAACAGAAGTGGTGAGAGTAGGCAGCCATGTCTTGCTCCAAATCAAAGGAAAAGGTTTTAACTTCCCCCACTGAACATGTTAGCTATGGACTCATCATGTACACCTTTAGCATACTGAGATATGTACGTCCTTTACCTGATACATTGGCGTTTTTGTCATGAAAAGGCACTGAACTTTTTCAAATACCTTTCCTGTATCTGTTGTAATGATCTATGGCTTTGTCCTTCTTTCTGTTAATGTGATGTATATATGCATTGATTTGCATATTTTATCATCTTTGCATCCCTGGGATAAATCTCAGTTGACCATAGTAAATGGTCTCTTGAGTGTGTGCCTGAATTTGAATGCTACTGTGTAAGGCCATCAGGGATATTGGCATGCAGCCCCACCCCATCTCTTTCCTCACTCTCTCCTTGTCGGACTTTGCTATTAGCATAATGATGGCCTAATGAATGATGTTAAGCATATTCTCTCCTCTTTAATTTTCTGTAAATGTCTGACAATATGATATTATTTAGTAAAAGTTTGATAGGATTAAGAAGCAACTATCACATCTTGGGACACTGGATTTTCTTTTTGGAGAGGTGTGCTTCTTTGTATTGATTTCATCTCTTCATTTTTTATTGATCCACTCCGGATTTCTTTCTTCCTGATTCATTTTTTTTAGGACCTGTGTCCTAGCAATTTGTCTTTTTCTTTTAGACTGTCCAATTTGCAATGCATGAGTATACAATCACAGTTGTTTGTATTCCTGTGATATTAGTTATAATGAATCTTACATTTCTGAATTTATTATTTATTTGAGTTTCCTTTTCTTAATGGATATAGATAAATGTTTGTCAATTAAGAAAATAAACTCAACTATTTTGTTAATTATTTGGAATGTTTTCCTAGACTCTATTTCACTTATTTCCACTCTGATCTTTATTACCCCCTTCCTTTATTACCCCCTTGGTGGGTTTGTCTTTTAATTTTTAGTTCCTTGAGGTGCAATACTAGCTTCTTTATGGACAGTCTTTCTTCTTTTCTGAGATAGGCATTTATTTCCATAAACTTCCCTTTTCATGTTGCCTTCATGAGTCTTAGTGTGCTGTCTTTTCTTCTAACTTTCTTCCCCCCCTTTTTTGAACATTAAGATATGTTTGCCTTCTTCTTCTTTTTTTTCCCATTTTGTTATTTTATTCATATTACATCTCGATTGTTAGCCCTTCCCCTGTTTCCTCCCATTCTTCCCTCCCTCCCACTTCCCCCCTTCTCCCCTCCCCTATGTCTGTGATTGAGGGAGACCTCTTCCCCTATATATGCTCTTAGAATATCGAGTCTCTTCTTGGTAACTTGCAATCCTTCCTCTGAGTGCCGCCAGGCCTCCCCATCCAGGGGACGTGGTCAGAAAAGGGGCACCAGAGTTCGTGTGAGAGTCAGATCTCACTCTCCACTCAACAGTGGAGAATATCATGCCTTCTTCTTCTTTCAGTTATTTACTAACTCCTTAGGTCTTTATGAGTATGATTTCTCATATACATGTACTTGTGAAATTCCTAGCCTGCTGTGGCTATTGATTGCTGGCTTATACTGCAATGATCTGAAAAGACACATGTACCAACTCTGCCTTCTGAGCCTCTTAAAACTTGTTTTGCACTCATGTGAGACGTCCTAAAGAGTCCTCTCCTGCAGCTGAGGGTGGGTCCTCTACCTGTCTGTTAGATGCAGGAAGCTCAGAAAGCAATGTCAGTCTGGTCTCCTGTTTGGATGACTTGCTCATTGCTGACAATGAGGCGATGGAGTTTTCTGCTCTTATTGTACTGTACGTTTCGTTTGGCTCTGTTAGAAAACAGTTTCGGGTCACAAAAAGAGAGCATCATTTTAATTAAAGCATCTCAACAAGACAAAACTTAACTTCTCAAAAAGCAGGAGCACCAACCAGGACAGGAAGTGCTCACTCTCTTCTCATTCTATTTTATTTGTTTATTTACTTATTTATTTATTTAGGTTTTTGAGACAGGGTTTCTCTGTGCAGTTTCCTGGACTTGTTTTGTAGACCAAGCTGGCCCAGAACTCATAGAGATCCACCTGTCTCTGCCTTCCTCCGTGCTGGGATTAAGCCAGTGTTTTTATTCTAATGTTAGTGTTGACTTGAAGTCTTTCATGATTGGCTAGTTTTAAAGGAATCAGCACAAAGGAAGTGAAGGAAATAGGGAAGGGCTCATTCACTTACATTCTGAAAGAAAGGAAGTGAGGCCTCTGTATAAACAAAACTTGGCTGGCTGAGAAGGAATTAAAACATTTGCATAAGGTTTTAAGCCGGAAGTGAGTGAAGACCTGAGTACATGTGTATTGTTTGACTTGGGCACACCTATGCCATGAACCTCAAGGTCTCAGGCCCATAGGAGTTGCCAACATCTTCCACAGGCAAGGTTCAGAGGGACAGCAAAGCCTTCTTCATGTCAGATTGCAAGTGTTGAAGTGTGCACAGCTTTTGCTCCTACCCCCTGATGTTACGGCCCAGAGACTGCTCCCCTATAGAGACTATTCTTATTAGCTAAACCCACCTTCTTGTGCAGCTGTATGTACTACCCCCCCCCCCCACAATGACCCACTTCCCTGTCCAACTGTGTGTAATAAAGACTGAGCTTCTGGGCTGTGGAGGCTTCTCCATCAGAGAGCCCAGCCCACCCAGTCCCAGCTGTCCAGTCCCTCCCTCTTGACTATTAGCCAGGGTTCCAGGACCCATGCCATCAAAGATGTAGCAGTTTTCAGATGAATGGATATTCATGTGGCTTGTTTGTTTGTTTGTTTGTTTGCTTTTAAGATTTATGTATAGTCAGGTGTGGTGATGGTGATGCACACCTTTAATCCCAGCACATCAGAGGCAGAGGCAGGTGGATTGACACGAGTTTGAGGCCAGCCTGGTCTACAAAGTAAGTGTAGATCAGCCAAGCTACACAGAGAAACCCTGTCTTGAAAAACAAAACAAAACAACAACAACAAAATCTATTTGTTATGCATACAGTGCTCTGCCTGCTTGTACCCCTGCAGGCCAGAAGTGGGCATCAGATCACATTATAGATGATTGTGGGCCACCATGTGGTTGTTGGGAATTGAACTCAGGACCTCTGGAAGAACAGTCACTACTCTTAACCTTTGAGCCATCTCTCCAGCCCTCATGTGTGTTTTCAATCAGGCTTTTCCTTGCCAGAAAGGTATATGAATTTTTTCTCTAGTTTTTTGTTTGTTTGCGTTGGTTTTTTTTTTCCCTTTCTTTTTCTTTCTTCCTTTCTTTCTTTTTTTTTGTTGTTGTTTGTTTGTTTTTTGTTTTTCAAGACAGGGTTTCTCTGTGCAACAATCCTGGCTGTGCTGGACTCACTTTATAGACGAGGATAGCCTCGAACTCACAGACACCCACGTCTGCCTCCAGAGGGCTGAGATCACAGGCGTGTGCTGCCATGCCCAGCCTTTTCTCTAGTTTGTCGTTTTGTTTGTATTGACTTGCCTTACATGGTTTGTAAATGCCACCTCACTTCTCCTCCCGCACCATGAGTTCATCTTTGCTGATGACCTTCTGCCATGCTGTTTGTGTATTTCTTCTTCTGTTGCTTGGGCCCTTAGGGGTCAAATCCAAAAAAAAAAAAAAAAATCATTGTCCAGATTGATATCATGAAGTTCTTCACTGTTTTAGTTACTTTCCTATTGCTGTGAAGTGACACCACAGCCAAGGCAACTCTTACTAAAGAAAGCATTGATTTGGGAGTTTGCTTGCAGTTCTCCAGGTCCACACCTACTCTAATAAGGCCATGCCTCCTAATCCTTCTAATCTGCCTTGAGCAGTTCTGCTCTTTGGTGACTAAGTATACAAATACATGAGCGGGGCTTTCCTGCTCAACCCACCACACTCCCTTTGTTCACTTCTAGTGGTTTTTACAGTTTCAAGTATTAATTGGAGTCTTTCATCCATTTGATATGGTATGAGATGAGGGGCAGGTTCCATTTTCTTTGTGTGGGCCTCCTCATGGCAAAGGATGCCTTCTCTCCATGTGTGCTGTAGCCTTGTTGTTGGGAGCCAGCTGACTCTCAGTGAGTACACTGATCTCAGGTCAGGGCTCCCAAACGGAGAATCCCAGCACCCTGGAAGAAAGAGTCCCTATAGCACAGACTTTGTGATACATATGGTCCTGGAAAGCCAGGGAGGCTGGGCAGTTGAATTAGTTACTTTTCTGTTGCTGTAACACAACACCAGAACCCAAAGTGCCTTCTGGAAGAGTTTACTTTGGCTTACGGTTTCAGAGGGTTAGAGGCCCTAACGACAGAGACAGCATGACAGCCAGACAGCCAGGTCAGAAAGTTGAGCATCATGTCTTTAACAAGCATGAAACAGAATGAACTGGTAGTGGTGCAGGGCTACCGACTCTCAAAAGCCACCCTAGTGATGCACGTGTCCAGCAGGCCCGCACCACACAGCACTGCCAACCGGGAACCCAGCATTCGAATGGGGGATACTTCAGATTGAAACCATTGCAGTGCTCACCATGAAATGGGAGCAGTCACTTCCTGGCCAAAGGGACTCACAGCATCTGCTGGGGAGCCAGAACTGTGCTGCTTACGCCACTGAACATAGCAAAGCCTGAACATGGCTGACTGGAAAGCTTGCTGAGCACAGGGCTCCAGAGGGCATCGTTGGAGGCCTGAGGGACTGGCTAGGGTGTTGGGGTCAGGGGAGAAAGGGTTGAGAGAGTGTAGGACCTATGGAGGCTGGTTACATGCTCTGGAATGACGACCAAAGCATCCACTCTGGACACTGTTGGGATCTGGACACTATTGGGGTATGACTCTAAGTGTAAAGGAAGAGGATGGAGGAAGGGGCAGGAAAATTCCAGGCAGAGGCTCTTGCCATGGTCCACGTAGAGGCAAAGAGACTTGGTCCAGGACATGAAGCATAGCTTATGGTCTCAATGGCAGGGGACATTATTTCAAGAGGGGGGAATCAAGCCAGTGGGGACCTGGGATATTAGGGGAAGGACCCAGGGAAGACTTACCAGTACCTGGAAGATTTCCTAAGTGTTGCTTAGAGATACTTGTAATAGGGGGACTGATGGGACAGTTAGGTGGTGAATAATGATCTGGCCCAGCAGAGATGCTCGCCTGCTTTGGGCTTGCCTCTGCAAACTAGCTTAGTTCCCTGGGATTAAAATGTTGAGTGGGTCATGTGGCAATAGCCAAGCAGCCTGACTCTGGGCTGGAGGACAGAATGGAGAGTCTGGCTATGATGCAGTTACCAGAGTCCCGCTGCGCATGGCTTTGGCCTTCGAGTGGTGCCCTAGGAGGCAGTGTAAACTCAGACTTGAGTTCTGCTTCAAGTCTGAGCTCTAAAGGTAGCAGGCTCGGCTCCATATGCCCCCTGTGTATTTCCAGAACTCCGGTCTTTGGAGACTGGTTTGGCACCAACTGAAAACCACGAGCAAATTGCAGTGGTAAGACATCGCATAAACATCGCTTCTTGCAAAATCCTGGTAAGAACCACCGAGCATTACCCAACAGTGAAGCAAGGCCTGTGTACCGTACTGGAGAGCCCAGGGTCCCCTGAACCGTGTGTCCTGCCAGCTTGGGAGTTCCCACTCTTGGTGGCCAGATTCCTCAATGGCCACTTGGAGCAGCAAAGAGAAGCAGAGACGGAGGACCCTTGAGACCAGAGCCTCTTTCCCCTCCTGCCAGTAGGAAGTGTTTACTGCCCAGAACCGACTTGAGCCTGCCAAACACTGGCTTCTGGTGGCCAATGGGCCGCTGGCTCTGCAGTGAGGACCAGGATCCAAATGTGCTGTGTGAGCAGAAGCAGGCCTGAGGACACCCAGGATCTGGAAGGGTGTGGCAGGAGAGGGGATTTATCTTGATCTCCTTGGCATCCCTGTGAACAGAGCTCTGGAGGGCTGAACTATGGCCTGGTCTGTGTGAATAGGCCATCAGAGGGAGGAAGGGTGTCTGTTGGCTTCACTTAGGAGAAAGTAATGTCCAAAATATTATATTGAAATTATATATGCAACTCTTATCTTCCCTGGGCTCTCAAGTTGTTGAATTGTTTCAGTTCCTTGTGTACTTTAGATATTAAATCTATGATATATGGCTTAAAAGTGTTTTCATCCAGGTTTTAGCTGTTATTTTTCCTCTGTTATTTTGTTTTCTTTGGAGTAAAGAAGTGCTTTTGCTTGATATTACCATATTTGTTTTTTGTTTTGTCTTTGCTTTTGGAGATAATATAATATAATATAATTTTTTGCAAAGCTGCGGAGTATGATGCCATATACTTTTAATTCTAGCTCTTGGGAGTTAGAAGCAAGTAGATCTCTGTGTCTTCAGGCTAGCCTGGTCCTCATAGTGAGTTCCAAGCCGGCTAAGGTTACATAGTGAGTCCTTAACCTCAAATAAAAATGCTTTAAATTAGATAAGGCAAAGCCAATGTCTCAGTGTCATGGCACCTCCTTCCTCTCGTTTCTTCTGGTAGTTGTACAGCTTGGTGTCTTATGTCGGAAGCTTTAGTGTTTGGGGGTTGACCTTTGCACATGGTGTGAGATAATGGTTCAGTTTCACACACTGAATGTGGGTATCTAGTTGGCCCTACATGCCTTACTCAAGGCTCGATCTTCCCCCCGTGGATGCTGTGTGCTGATGCATCAGCTGAAGTGTCTGGTTGTAATGTCAGCATCATAACGTTCTGATCACCACTGCATAACAGATTTTTAATTCAGGTGCTGTGGCTCCTCCAGCTTTGTTCTTTTTGATCGAGATTGCCATAGATATTTAGGACTTTGTATTGTCCAATACAAATCTCAATTTCCCCCCTCCTCCTAGTTCTGTGAAAAGTAACACCAGAACTGTGGTAAGAATTGCATCGATCTGCAGATCACTGTGGCTAATTTGGGTATTTTAACATTAATTCTCCCAGTCGTGAAAAGTTACAACATGCCATCTTTCCACTTGCTGGTGTCTTGCTGTGTTTCTCTCATCCATGAGGGACAGAGTCCAGCACATGCTTGGTTCAATCTTCTCCTGTGAAGGTTTTAGTGATTACAAGTGAGATTGTAGTCTTAATTCCTCTTCCAGATAGTTTGTTTTTGTTATAACTGAACATCACCGACATCATCGATCGATTCTCTCCACAGACCCTCAGAACAAATACAGTCTGTTGCCATTGCTCTTGACTGCCCACCTGAACTCAATGGTAAGACCCACACAGGCTGGCCACAGGATAGAGAGAAATAACGCCACTGCTGACCAGGGATTTCCTCCCTGCTGGATAGCTTTTGTAGTACCAGAAGATGCTGTGCAGGCTTCCTGGAGAGTGGGGAGGACATCAATGGTCTTAACCAGAGGTGAACCCTGTGAGCTGTGACAGATAGGACCATGGGCACCCTAGTGGTATGCATGTTATAGGGTGATCAACTGCTTTCTGCTTTCTGCTCGGATCTAAGGGCTGCTTCACAGGAGGAAACACACGCCTGGCACTGAACACCTGGCCAAGAAGTCGTGCTTGGGAAGCTCATCCTGTTAGATGGACATAGTATCAAATTGCCCTCTAGGCTTTCTCTCTCTCCTCATAGAGCAGTGTTGCTCTCACACCTACCAGGGGATTACCAGTCCTCACCAGTTGTGCACAAAAGGGCATACAAAGCCCATAGACAGCAAATAATGTGTCAGGAGAATCCTGAGCCACAAGGGAGGCCTCTCCCCCAACCAGGGCCAAGGGACTGTTGTAGAAGAAGGGGCAGAAAGACTGAAAGAGGTAGATGTCAGAGGTCAGGGAGGACTGGAGTAAAACTGTTTCCTGGACAGAACTGGGATACAACACTCATGAACTCAAAGCAACTGTAGTGATTGGCACAAGACCTGCGCAAGATCAAGCTGGTGAGTAGTCTCTGACATAGGAAGCGGTCATGAACCCCAGCTGAGGCCCCCAGGACAGACAATGGTTTCTGACGGATGGCTACATTTGGGAAGTATGTTGATAGTACAAATTGAAATTGATAGACTATTACATTAAAAAAAAAACATAACTGACCATTGCATGTTGATTTTACAGTCTATGAGTTTGTTGCATTTGCTTATTTTAATGCTTTTTTTGGTGGAGTCCTTACATTTCCCCCCTACATTATCATGTTTGTTGGCAGCAGGGTTTCACCTGTCCCTATCCTAGTTGGTTGTCTTTGGTCTCCCAAGTTTTTTTTGCCTTGTTTCTTTAGCTAGAACTTCTAGAATAGAATGGACAGCCCAATTTCTAATTCAGAGTTCGAAAGTGCTGGTCATGGCCTGCGGCTACACTCAAGACCTCTGGCTGCCCCTATCCCAGCCTTCAGTCAGTCTTGAAGTTCCTTGTAAGAGTTGAACTCTTGGGGTACACTGTGAGTGCCTGGCACTCCATTTCTCAGATTGGCAAGTCGGTATGAACTGTTAGAAACTCTGAGATCTGAGGCTGGGGAGACAGTTAGTGAGTCAATACTCATTGAGCAAGCATGCAGACATGAATCCAGGTCTTCAGCACCCATGTTAAAACAAACAAACAAACAAACAAACAAAAAGAAAGAAAAACATGAGCACAGTGCCGTAGGTCTATAACTCTCACCAAAGGAGTAGGAAGACTGATTCTTAGAGCTTATAGGCCAGACAGCTCAGCCAAACAGGTGAGCCTCAGCGCCAGTAGAGACGTCCATCTCAAGAAGTTGGATGGAGAGACTGAGGAAGACACTGGCTGTCAACTTTTAGCCTCCACACAGACGAGCGCATATGCCCACATGCATGTGTATACACACTCACACATATACTCACATGCATGTGTAATACACACTCACACATATACCCACATGCACGTGTACACACACTCACACAAATGCCCACACATGCACGTGCGTACACACTCACACATATGCCCACATGCACGTGTATACATACTCACACATATACCCACATGCACATGTATGCACACTCACACAGACGCATACATAGGATGCATACATAGCTTCAGTGGGCTAAGAGAACAGAGCTGAGACTCCCCAGGGAACTGACGCTACTTCCTGGGTCATCCTTCTACCATGCCACTGCTACTCAGATCCTCTCCTGTCCATAAAATGGCCACACACACACTCCTTCTGCTCCCTTAGGGGACCCATAGTTGTAGCCTCAGTCTTCAATCCTGCCCCAGCGCTCCCTGCTGTCCGTGGGGTCCATATACCTTTTTGTGCACAACTGGTGACCAGTGGTAATCCCCCTGTAGGCTGACCCTGGACACTCTTCGCTCAGTAGCACTGAGTTACCCAACCCTATTTTGGGTTAAATTTGTTCCTTCCATAAAAGACTGACTCCCACCTCCCTACTCATCCAGAGTCTAGAGCTTCACAATGATAACCAGGTTAATTGGAAAATATGTTTAGATTTCTGAGACAGTATGGGCACTGGCATGTGCCAGCTGCTCAGCATGGGAGACCGTGGAACTGGGGTTTCCAGAGGCGGCTGGCTTTGCTGTATAACGTTCCAGGAAAGCAGCCACCATGACCTACAGATGTTGTCATGTCATCCCCTCCTTACTCTCTCAGTGTCCCGTAATTGGTCAACCACACCTTCCAGATGGAGAAACTGAGGCACACATACTGTTCAAGGACACGATCAGGTAGCTGCGCTCTCTTAGATGAAGCCCCACTGTGTTCTGCATGATGAGGGTTCAGGAGCCTCAAGGATCCTTGTGGAGGCCCAGTCAACTTGACAGAAGCACAGGCTTCAGGGTTTGAGCAGGGTTGTAGTCAGCACAGGGGCTCTCTGGGGACAGCCAGGGGAGCAGCTTCATGCATGGCACAAAGAGTGTGGACTCCCTATGGGGAGCTAGGTTCTCGTGGGATTTGGACACACAGATGGGCTGTGGGCTGGAAGCATGCACATGGTGTCTTGGTCTTTGTGGTCTGGCCGCATTCGAATGGGGGTGGTCTGACCTTGGGGCACAGCCAGGTGGTGTAAGTGACTTCAGGTGGGACTGATGGCTCCCCAGAACTGGAATTTTCATCACACCCCACCCACACTGTCCTGGGCTTTGAGCCCATCGCCCCCGGTTGGCTCTGGCTTGCTGTCCAGTGATTCTCCCTGGAGTCCCAACTGTCAAGGGAGCTACTGTGGGTCATCTGAGGCCACCTCTTCTTGACAAGGGACAGTTAACAGAGACAATCAGGGTCTGTGAGAACTAAGTACTGTTTTCCCCAAATGAGCTGAGCTGCCATAAGGCTGGGAGAGACACTGGGGGAAACACCTTCGCTTATACCAAGCCTGGCAGCAGGTGGAACCACAAGCTTAGAGCAAGGCAGGTTCTGCTGAGAACTCTTTGCATACATTTTGGCCTGCAGTGTTCATTCCCAAATCCCAGTGAGGTGTTTGCCCACCCAGGCTCATCTCTACCCATGTGGCTCTTCCACATCTTAGCATCTTTGCCTCTGCTCCTACCCTCCAGACTGCTGTCCCTTCAACCTCAGCAGCCTGACTCAATTCTCGCTGTCATGGTAGAGACTGCCTAGCCCAAGGTATCCACACGTTGTATCTAGCCCCATCCTCTCAGGCTGTGTGGGAGGGGAAGCAGAGAAGGCATCTTCCTCCTCAGCCATGTGCCTTGAGGGGTTTGCCGAGGAGATGGCAATCGCAGTCCCTCTCCTCACCACACTGCAGTTTGGGATGAGGCCAGACCCGACTCTTTGTGGCCCTCACACCCAGCATAACCCACGGCTGATGTTTCTTCCCCTCCCCCAGAGCTGTAGAGCAGCTCAGAAAGGCTGTTGACCCATCTGGTGAACACCTTCTGCTGTTACCCGTATCACTTGTAGCAAGTCCTGGCCCCAGTCTTCCGTATACAGAGGGCGCCAAGCACATACCTGCATGGTGGGATATTTGAAAGCTCCTATGATAACAGAAAGGAAGCGAGTCTAAGTAGCTTAGTTCTTGTGACTGACTACTGCCTTAGCCTACCACGCTAGGTCACTCCTCATCCCATCTCCTGGGCAGAGTCTGGGCAGTGACGTCACTAAGGCCTGTCTGTGTCTCTGTCTCCCTAGTCCGTCTTATGTAACCTGTGTGGGCTGTACAAAGACTTACATAGGCTGGGCCTTGAGGCATCTGAAGAACTAAAGTGTAATCCCTGGGGAGAGATGTGTGAGAGCTTTACTCAGGAGTTCTTAAAGGGACAGCCACCCACTGAAGAGCTATTGGCAATTTATGGCTGCTAAGGGAAGAATCAGTTTTCTGCAGAGATGTGGCCCCTGTGATGCTACCTGTGCTCAAGCAGGTGATTTGAAACCTATGTTCTCTACTAGATGACCCTGTCCTCACACTCATGCAGGCAACACTAAAGGAAATCCGGATGTAAGGAAAAGGTGGTAGGAGGAAGGAATTGGAGGAGAAGAGCTGAGAGTGGTTTTGATCCAAGCACAATATAAGCACAATTGAAATTATCAAATGATTAAAAGAATTTAAACTTTAAAAAGAAAAGAAATATTACCTTAGCCACAACTGCTCTGGTGATAGTAAGAGAGATGACTGGGTCTTGGCTTTGGCAATTTTCATCCCAAAAGATGCCTTACCACCCGGGCTTCCTACACAGCACCAAACACAGCTGACAGCTCCACAGAGCCTGTGTGTTGGTGCATGCTCACCATTCCCACAGCTTTTTACCACATTAAGGTAGCCTTTGTATTCACTACCAAGAGAAGTCCCTTTCCTATCAAATCTACCCCATGGCTCTAGAAATGCAGCTTTGTGCTTTGTGGTAGGAGGCTTGCTTAGCACACCTAAGCCACCTACCCACTGCAGGCAACAAAACAAGCAAAAAGCAGCGGGAGACAAAAACATAGCCAAAGGCTGAAGAGGTGGCTTAACTGTTGAAGGCCATGCTCACAACCAAGAAAGTAATCAAAACCAACCCAGAGAGAGGTTGGCTGCTTCCACATAGAGAACACAAAGAATGAAAAACCAATGATATGCACACCAGTAAACACACACACACACACACACACTCACACACACACACACACACACTCTGTGATATACACCTTGAATTTCAACTCCTTGGAGGCTGAGCTGGGAGCATCACAACAAGTTTGACACTAACCTGAGCTAGCCAACAAGATCATGTCTGGAAGATATCTCCCATCTTACCAAAAGTACCCCACAAAACAACGGCTAACCCTCTCCGCAAATGGAGGTCTACAGACTGCTTGACAAATAATTCCATGTAATTAACTATGGAACTCAGAAAACTTCAAGATAACACAGAGAAACAATCAAGTGAAACAGGTAAACGATGCTAATGAGAAATGGAAATTTTAATAGAGATGAAGTAAAAAATTGAAAACATAAGAGTTCGGCAGGGAAGAGCATAATTACTAGAATTTTAAAATGCTATTAAAACCATGGAATTGATTGAGCAGGATCAATAACAACTCAAATTCATCAGAAGATGAATTATTATTTAAAAATAATCAAGAGGAATTAAGTCTATGAGGTTTATAGAACATTAAGAAAGCTAGTCTTTAAGTTCCAGCAATTAAATTAAATTTATTATTTAAAGATTAGTACCTGAGGGGCTGGAGAGATGACTCAGTGGTTAAGAGCACTGTCTGTTCTTCCAGAGAACCTGGGTTCAGTTCCCAGTGTCATGGAGGCTCAAAGTTACCTGTCACTCCAGTTCCAGGAGATTTGATGTTCTCTTCTGGCCTCTGTAGACACTCTGCATTGCACATGGCATATAAACACACATACACACACACACACACACACATACACACACACACATACACACACACACACATACACAGAGGCAAACACACATACACATAATATATTTATAAAAGACAAAGCTGGAAAACACACAAGTCTGAGGAAAGGAAACAGATTCAATCCAAAGAAACCTACACTGAGACAAATTTTCTGCAACCAAAGACAAAGAGAGGGTCCCGAAGGCCTCAGGAGAGAAGAAGCCAATGGCATGCAAGGCAGCTCCAGTTCACCTAGCACCGTATTTCTCAGAAGAGCCCTTAAAGGCCAGGCCAGACTGGGGTAATGTTTTCAAAGTGTTGAACGAACAAGGCAGGCAACCCAGAACTTCACCAATAAAGGTTGCCCTTTATAAAATGAGGGGATGATGAACAAAACTTTTTTTAGGTAACAAAAACTGAGTCACCCATCATTAAATACATCATACAGGAGTGAGAAATAGAGCCTCAGTGCTGACAAAGGCATTAATTAATCACGTGCATAAAATAAAAATAAAACAAATCTCAAAAACTTCAGAGTGTTTGAATAATTAAACAATTTCCTATTCTATTATGCCTGTACACAGGAGACTTGGTTTGCTTTAAAGAACACATAGAGTAAATTTGGCGGGGTAGTAAAATATATGTTACCTATACTATATAAAACCAAATGACAGAAGATCTATAGATAGAAACAGAATAAAAAAACAAAGAAGCCAATAGCATACCAGAGAGTGCAACTAAGTACTTACTTATAAAAATAGACCTTCAGATTAAGCAGTAAATAAAGGTCAAAGTAATTCTCTAATGACAAGGTGTCAGATCATCAAAAGGACATGGCCATTACGAAGACATCTTCATTCACTGTCAGAATACCAAAACACACAAGACAAACATCAACCTACCTAAAGGGAGAGACAGACTGTTAAAACAATGGAGGACTTTAACAAACCACTTTTAGCAGCGAGAGAATAGCAAAACATGAGAGCCGAGAAATGCTTTAGACAAAATAGCTGTAACAGACACAACACAGAACATTCCATCCAGAAAGTGGCCAAACACACAGGTCTTCTCAAGCACTCGTGGACCGATCTCTAGGACAGATCATACACTCAGCCACACGAGAAGCTGCAACACATTTAAGAGGATTAAAAGTGCCTAAAGTATTTTCAAAATCTCCCTGACCACAATGGTTTGAAAGTGGAGATCAATAATGAGAGGAACGTTGGAAAACTGACAAATATGTGGGAAAGAAATAACATGCTCCTGAACAAGCAGTTTGTTAAAAAGGAAAAGTTTTAAAAAAATAGCTTAAGGGAAGATGGAGGAAAATTGGGATGTGTTGACAGAGAATCTCCGGGGAATAAACCAGAGAGGACTGGAGAGAAGCTCCCCTCACTTGTGAGTGGCTGTGGAAAGGCACCAAGGTGTCAGTGGGAAAGAAAGCTTTAGGAAGTGTGACAGGACAAGAGAATCCATTATGGGTAGAAACCTAACAGAGAAGGTAAGGCATCTCTATATTGTAAACTTTAAAAACACTGAAGTAAAAAACAAACAAACAAACAAACAAACAAGGAACTAGAAAATGGAAAAAAAAAAAAACCCATATTTGTGCATTGGCAGAATTAGTGCAAAAACGACTCTATTCCCAAAAGCCATCTATGGATTCAATGCAAACATCATCAGAATTTTGACATGCTTTACAAAGTAGGAGAAAATATATCCTAAGGTTCAGGTGGCAATAGCAAAGACTCCAAACTATGCTGAGCGGAAGGAACGATGCTGGGGGTGTTCCTGATTTCAGACTGTATTGTAGAGACATGATAATAGAGAAACGAGTACAAAATTGGTGCACAAACCAACAGGAGTCACCACTTGGCCCCATTACAAACCCACCAGCAGCAGTCACCTGCGTCTTCACAGAGAGTACAAAACACACATTGGTAGAAAAGAGGCTCTTCAGACAGATGGGGGGTGGGGGGAAAGGGGAAATTGTCCACACGTGGAAGAATAAAATGTGATCCCTATCTATTAGCCTGTACAAAAGGTACTTCAAAATGATCAAATACCTGAACATAAGACCAGAAACTCAGAAACTAGCGGGAAAACGAAGTGGACAAACCATCCTCAAAAGATGAATCAGAAATAGCCAATCAGCACGTGAAAAGGTTGCTAAGCATCTTTTGTCATCAGGGAAAAGCAAATCAAAACAGATCTCTTCACCTCAGTCAGAATGGCTGCCACTGAGGAAACAAACCACAAATACAGGAGGGGTGTGGGGAAAGGAGAACACTTACATACTACTGGAGACAACGCAAATTAGTCCAGCCACTATAAAAATCAATACTAAAGTTCCTCAAAAACATACAAAAACCCAGGCTGGGTCTGGTGGCACACGCCTGTAATCCCAGCACTCAGGAGGCAGAGGCAGGCAGATCTCTACAAGTTCAAGGCCAGCCTGGTTCCACAAAGTGAGTTTAGGACAGCCAGGGCTAAACAGAGAAGCCCTGTCTCAAAAAACCAAAACCAACCAAGCGAACAAAAGCCCCTAGCGATATAACTATTGATACTCAAAGGCATTTAAGTCGGAGTGGTGTAGAGACAATTGCACAGCCATGTGTCTTGTACTACAAGTCACAATAGGCAAGCTCTGGATCACCAAAAAAAATCCATCAACAGATAAATGAATGAAAAGAAAACCCTACGTGTGTGTGTGTGTGTGTGTGTGTGTGTGTGTGTGTGTGTGTATGTGTGAAAAATGTGTCCAGCTATAAAAAGAAAGAAATTGTCATCGTATGGTGTTTTGTATGAGAAATCCATGCCTCCAGGGCTAATGTATTTGAACACTTGGTCCCCAGTTGGTAGCACTGTTTAGAGATATTGTGATATATAGATAGATAAAAAGGGGATGATGGTGGTGATGATGATGATGATGATAAAGAAGAAGAAGAAGAAGAAGAAGAAGAAGAAGAAGAAGAAGAAGAAGAAGAAGAAGAAACAGATAGATATGTGTATAATAGTTTTATCTTAGAAAATCCATACGTTGTACCTTTAAGTCTCAATCATATTTGCCATCCAATCCTCTCCTCTCTTCTGACTCCTCCCACATCCACCCCTCCCATCTCAATTACTTCATGCCCCTCCCCCACCTTCAAAGATGAGGCTGTCTCACAGTAGATATCCCCGGTCCTCGGCTCTTACAATCTTTCCACCACCTTTTCTGAGCTACTTCCTGATCATTAAGGACAAGGTTGTGTTATGAATGCACTAACTGAGAGTGAGCAAGCACTACGTGGTCAGCTGCTCACTGCATCTGATGAACCGTGGCTTTCTGCAGTGGACCCTGCTGCCAAGAGGAACTTTGGTGCAGTTAACTTACCAGCATGGCCTAATAATGCTTATAATCAGACCTATAATTATCATTACAGCAGTATTTTCTAACTTGCTAGCAATCAATCAAGACACAGATACCTGTTATATTTTTAAATAGCCTTAGTTAACCTGGGGCAGGGCAGATATCAATCCCCTAAACTACTTCCCATAGTGGAACAGGTATGGGATCCCTGCCCCAATCCCATGCCATCTGCTTCTAATAATTTCTATGAAGCTACCTCCCATCCGTAATTCCAAATACTTGCTAATTATCATCATCTGGTCCAAGACTCCATCCACACAGGCCATGTGCTTCTCCTCCGCCTAACCCATGAAGGCGCAGCCTCCTTCCCCTCCAGTCTCTTCTGTCTCCCCAGCCCTGGAAGCTTAGCCACGCCTATCCCATTTGCCCTGCCCAGGTGTGATGGCCTTTTACTGGCCAAACAGGTTAGGCTCTCAGGCAAAGTACAGGTGGGGCAGAGACAGCAAGCAGTAATTAGCATCAAAATACATCCGACCAACCATCAACAGAGCTTTCTTGACCAGGGGTGGGACCTACACGGATCCGCAGGGAGAAGCATTTAGGATGCAGTCGGGAAAGATACTCATTTCAGAAAGTGCCAGGAGCAGGTTCTCCTCCGGGGCCCACGGCAGAAAGAGCCACGCTGGTTATTTAGTAACTGGCTAGATTTACAGTGGCAGCCATGAGTTTCCTGTTAAGCAGACCGTAAGACCCTTAGGAGGCTGATGCTTATGCCCAGGATGTAAATGTGACTGTTGGATCTTCCAGAACATCTCACCATGCTGATCATTGCTGTGGCTCATTGGCACTGCAGGTAGATAAGACTGCTGGCTGTTTTTCTCCATTAGCAGCTTGCGAGGCTCCTTCCAATGCCATGAGAGCTGGTGAGGACTCTCCTAAGTCAGCCCCAGAGCTATTCCTCCAAATCCTGTGATGTGGTGATTCCTTGTGGAGCGGCCACACTGATTTCCATAGTGGCTGTATGGGTTTGCATTCCCACCAGCAGGAATGATCACTCCTCTCATCCCACATCCTTGTCAGCATGAGCTGTCACTTGTACTGATCTTAGGCACTCTGACAGGTGGAAGATGAAATCTCAGTGTAGTTTTGATTTGCATTTCCCTGATAGCTAGGAATGTCAAATATTTCTTTAAGTGTTTCTCAACCATTTGAGTTTCCCTTTTTAAGAGTTCTCTGTTTAAATTTGTACCTCATTTTTAATTGGGTCGTTTTTGTTTTTTTTTAAATGTCCAGGTTTTTGGTTGTGTTTTTCTTTTTTTCAGTTGATAATATATTTTAGCTATTAGCCCTCTATCAGACGTAGATGTGGTAAAAAAAAAAAAATCATTTGCCATTCTGTAGGCTGCCACTTCGTCCAATTGGTGTGCCCTTTGCTGTGCTCACTTTTGCGAGATCCTATTAATTCACTGTTGATCTTAGTACCTGTGCTAAAGGTTGTTCTGTTTGGAAAGTCTTTCTCTGTGCCAGTGAGTTCAAGAGTGTTCTCCACTTTCTCTTCTATCTGCATGGTGATAAGTGTGGATCTATCCGGACCCCTCTGCATGCAGACATCCAAGTTGAGTGGCACCGTTCATTGAAGATGCTGACTTTTGCTTGTCTAAAGTGTGTTTTCTGACTTATTTATCAGGTGTCCGCAGAGGTGTGGATTTATATCTTGGTCTTCAATTCAATTCCGTTGATAAATGTGTGGTTTAGTGCCAGCACCATGCTGTTTTTATTATCACACCTCTGTCGTACCACTTGAAACTGGGAGGGATGATACCTTCTGTGGTTCTTTTATTATTCATGATTGTTTTAACTATTCTGGTGTGTGTGTGTGTGTGTGTGTGTGTGTTTCCATATGAACCTGAGAATTGTCCTTTCAAGATCTGTGAAGAATTGGGTTGGACATTTGATGGGGATTGCATTGAACCTGTAGGTTGCTTTTGGTAAAATGGGCAATTTTACTATCTTAGTCCTACCAATCCAGGGGCACAGGAGACCTTTCCATCTTCTGAGATCTTCTTCAATCTCTTTCTTCAGTGACTTGAAGTTTACGTCATTCCAGCTTTTCCCTTGCTTAGTTAGTTACTCCAAGACATTTTGTGTTATGTGAGGCTAACATGGAAGGCGATGTTCCCCTGGTTTCCTCCTCAGTTCTTTCTCAGTGCCTTTGCCATGTGTAGATGGGAGGGCTGCTGAATTTTGAGTCAGTTTTGTACCCAGCTACTTTACTCAAAGTGTTGATCATCTGTGGGGGGGGGGATTTTTAGGGTCACATAGGTGTACTGTCATATCATCTGCCAGTAAACTTGCTTTGACTTCTTGTTTTCTAGTGTGTATCCCCTGGGCCTCTCTGAGTCATCTTTGCTCCAGCTAAAACCACAAGTACCGCATTGAACAGGTATGGAGAGGCACACCTAATCGGTGCCAACTCAAGTGGACAGCCTTGTTTTATTCTTGATTTTAGCGGAAATGCTTTGAGTTTTCCTCCGTTTAAATTGATGTGGAAACTCTCTGTTTAGTTCTGTAGCCCATTTTTAGAATATTATTTTTTTCTCTATCTTTCTTTTATTAAAATTAGATTTGTTTTAATACAATGTGCTCTTGGTTATGACTCCCCCTCCCCGAATCCTCCTGAGGTCCTCCCTCCCTCCCTTCCCATCAGAATGCACACTCTTTCTGCCTCTCCTTAGAAACCAAATAGCATCTAAAGAGTAATAGCAAAATAAGACAAGATAAAGTAAAACCAAGTGAGCCAGAATAGGACAAAACAACAAACAAACAGAAAGGAAAAAGCCAAAGAAAAAGCAGGAGATTCCCATATAGGTACACAAAGAGAGAGAGAGAGAGACAAAGAGAGAGAGAGAGACAGACAGACAGACAGACAGAGAGAGGAAAGCACAAAACTAGAAGCTATAATATAAACACAAAGGACCTGTAAGGTTGAAAAAAAAAATCTAGATTTTTCTTTTTTGGTTCTTTATATATTTTGGATATCAGCCCTTTGTTGGATGTGCAGTTGGTAAAAAAATCTTTTTCTATGCTGTACCCTACCACTTTGGTGGTATTGTAGTGAGAATAACTGCTTTCAACTTAAAAAAAAAAGTTTTAAAATGAGTGAGTGTGTGTGTGTGTGTGTGTGTGTGTGTGTGTGTGTGTGTGTGTGTGTGTATACGCGCGCGGGCGTATGTGTGTTGTGAAACTAGAAAGGGACTGTGAGTGGGAGGAAGAATTTTTTCCTCTGTTTATTTATTTATTATTTATTTATTTAATCACTTTGTAGCCTGATCCCAGGCTCCTCCCTCCTTTCCTACCAGTCTTACCCTTCTGCCAGCTCCCCCATCTCCTCCTCTCCTTCTTAGAGAGAAGGGGAGGTCCCTAAGGGGTACCAACCCACCCTGGCACATCAAATCACAGCAGGAATAAGTGCATCCTATTTCACTGAGGCCAATCAAGGTAGCCCAGCTAGGGATCCAAAGGCAGGCAACAGAGTCAGAGACAGCTTCTACTCCCACTGTTAGGGAACCCACATGATGACCAAGCTGCACACCTGCTATGTAAGTATAGGGGGGGTCTAGGTCCAGTGCATGCATGCTCTTTGGTTTAGTGGTTCAGTCTCTGTGAGCCCCCATGGGCCCAGGTTAGTTGACTCTGTAGGTCTTCTTGTGGTGTCCTTGACCCCTCCGGCTCTCTCAATCCTCCCTCCATCTCTTCCAGAAAACTCCCCGAGCTCGAGGAAGAAATCTTAGAGTGCTAGAGGCTGAAGAAAGTGTCACAAAATACATGTGACATAAGAGCAGAAGGGAGAATCCATGGGAGGAGAGGGATCAGCCAGAAGAAGGTGGTGGCATGTGGATGGAGAGGGGCATTAGCAGAGGAGGGTGAAGTAGAGAAAATATTCTAGTTTTCCTATGCGAGCCTGTGAAGACCACCTCTGAGCTTCCTGGCTCATCTTCTTGCACACATTATCTTCCTGGCTTCTCTTGCATACCACTATATTCCTGAGTATTTTCAAAGAAACACCAAGCAAATATAGGCATTATCCAGAAAGATGCCTTCTCTCGAGACCTGAACTTTCTTTCATCTCTGGTTAGTATCAGGATCTCTACAATGTCTTCAAGAATTGCCTTGAACTTTACGTAGGTTTATCACTGTAATAACCAAGAAGGCTAGTTTGGCATAAGATGTTCTATCATTGCCAGAACCAATCATGGCACTCTCCTTCCCTCTTTTTTTTTTTTTTTTTTTTTGGTTGTTGTTTTATTTTGTTTTTTGTTTTTCAAGACAGGGTTTCTCTGTGTAGCCTTGCCTATCCTAGACTCACTTTGTAGACCAGGCTGGCCTCAAACTCACAGAGATCCGCCTGCCTCTGCCTCCTGAGTGCTGGGATTAAAGGTGTAGGCCACCACAGCTGGCCCTCCCTCCATTTCTATACTGTTTGGTTGATTGCTTTGGCTACTGATCTTTGTAAGATGGTTTTCTGCCACTTTGATGAAAGTGTTGATCATTTCTAGAAGCTTCCTGGTGTTTGGAGGAACCTCATATATAATATAACATTTTCAAATAGGAATAATTTGGCTTCTCTATTTGTTTCCACTTACTTGCTTTCTCTTGCCTCACTGCTCCAGCTAGTGCCTCAAGCCCTGCACTGAGAAGGAGTGGGATTAGTGGACAACCCTGCCTTGTTATTCACTTTAATGGTATTGCTTTACGTTAGTCTCCATTTAGGATGACATTGGCTGTACGTTTGTCGCATACAGCCTTCGTTATGTTGAGGTGTGTTCCCTCCAGTCCAACTCCCTGTAGGACTTGTATCATGAAGGTATGTCGGATTTTGTGGAAAATGTCTTTTTCTGCATTTATTGATGTATGGCGACATCTAATTCTGATGTTACTATTTATTTTTTGTCCAGATGGCTGTTCTATGGGGTATCAGAGACACCTACTATTATTGAGCTGGTACTATTCTGTATCTTACTTCTAGCAGTTGCCCTCTTTATAAGATTGGATGTACAAGAGTTTGGCACTTAAAAAAAAATAATTTAATGCATATATGCTTAAGATTGTAATGTTTTCTTTTTAATTATCTCTGATTAGAATGAAGCATCCTTCCTTTTTTTCTTTTTCTTTTTTCTTTTGGTTTTTCAAGACAGGGTCTCTCTGTGTAGTCCTGGATGTTCTGGACTCACTTTGTAGACCAGGCTGGCCTCGAACTCACAAAGATCTACCTTCCACTCCTCCCAAGTGCTGGGATTACAGGCGTGCACCACCAAGCCTAGCCGAAGCACCCTTCTTTATCTCTTCTGATTTATCTTAGTTTAAAGTCTATTTTGTCTGATCTTAGGATAGGGACACCTGCTTGTTTTCTGGTACCATTTCCTGGGGTACTTTTGTTGTCTTTTTACTTTAAGGTGGCTTCTAATCTGAAGGTGAGATTAGCTTCTTGTATATGACAGGAGGAATGGGTTTTGTTTCTAAATCTCTCCAGTCATCCTGTGTCTTTGACTGGGGAGTTGAGATCATTGATACTTAAAGTTATGTTGAAGGATGTGTGTTGATTACAGTCGTTTTCTTTGCTGATTGTGTTCTTAATCACCATTTGTTTCATAAACTTACAGACGAATCTATGTTCTCTCTGTAGTGTCTCAGCTAAACTTACTCCTTTCTTTCAGTCCCAAGTATCCATTTCACTATGAGCTCTAGGACGGCTTGCTGGTCACAAATGCTCTTTATTTGCTTTCATCACGGAAAGTTTTCCTGTCTCCTTTCACTACAGCAGATAGTTTTTTCTGGGTAATTGTGGTCTGAGTTGTCATCTGTGACCTTTGAGAAGCTGGAGTGGCTGCTCCAGGCTCTTCTGGCTTTTAAAGTTCCAACTGAGAAGTCGGCTGGTACTCAGATGTGTTTTCCTTTGTATGCGGCTCATGTTTCTCTTATGTTACTCTCCATAGCCTCTCTTTGTCTGTAACACTGAGTGTTTTTACTGCATTATGTTGTGAGAGGTTTGTTGTTTGCTTCTGTCTATTCGTGTTTCTGTGTACTTCGTGTACCCTTCCTTAATTTAGGAGGATTTCTTCTATGATTCTGTTTGAAGAGGTAGTCTATGCCATTGATGGGGTGGGGGAGAATGGATTGGTTCCTTCTCCTGTATACCTGTAAATGGAGGGGGGTAAATGCACCTTTTCGTGGTGTTCACAGTTTGGGGTTTTCCCCTGTGAATTTTTAAATACTTTTCTTATTCTTTGTTTGTCTGGTCCAATTCCCCAACTTTGGCTAAGGTTTCAGTGTTTTGCCTTTTACTTGATGTACTCTGCTTCTAAGGCTTCCCTGAGTTTTGTATTTGGGTCACTGAAATTTTCAGGTCCATCTTAATTTCAACTTGAGTTCTATTCAATATTTCTATCCCTTTGCTGAATTCAGTTTTCAAATTCCGAATTGTCATCATCATTTTTGTCTTTCGTTTTGGGGTGGTTTGTTTGTTTTGCTTTTTATATTACCCTGACACTTACTGTCATCCTCTGATACTTCATATTTGTTGGTGTCTCCTTTAAATTCTTAGAATTCTCAGGTAAAATGTAAAGTTTGTGATTGTTCTTTCAAGGCCTGTGTCCTGAGTTCATCAAGGTAGTTTTCCTTAAAGAGCTTTTCCATAAGATTAGTGGGTTTACTGGGAGAGGGCTGTCTTTGCCAGTTATCCTGCTTTTGTTTGGTGAGGTGACCGGGTGCATGGAATTTGGTCTTGGTTGTGTGTCAGATGTGAGATTCTAGCCTGCCTCAGATTGAGTCAGTGCAGGAACTGCATGACCAGAGCTGGGCCAGGTAAGCCGTTACATGCCTGTCTATTGTACTGACGCCAGGCAAAGCCAGTTCATGGGCTGTGGCAACACAGTCCCCAGAACTTTTCATGGGGCCTAGTCAGCGCTGCAGGAACAAGCAAGGTGGCTGTACCTCCCCAAGGAATGTCTTATGTCTGGCTGCCTTCAGAGCCTCAAGTAGGCTTCTTGAATTGAATTTGCTCAATTCAAATTCAGAATTGTTTCAGCCCAAGACCACTATCGCGAAGAGTTATCCCTTAAATAAATTTACCCTTCGAGGTCTCATGTTAGACTCTTAATCCATTTGGGACCGGTTTTGTATATATGTGAACGATAGTTCAGTTTTGTTTTCTGCATGTGGGTCTCCTCTTCCTGTGTTCCTGGCCTCTCTGTCATCAGCCACAGATGCACAGGTCTGTTGTGGGACTCTAACCTGTGCATCGACTGATAAGCCCCGCCATGTTTTGATTGCTCTAGCTAGTAGAGATTTGAATCCACCATGATGCCTCCAGTTATGGCTGTTATTTCTCAAGGCTCTTTGGCTATCTAGAACTGTTATGACTCAATTCAAATTTCAGGATTGCTCCTTCTACTTATGCAAATAGTAATATCAGGAATTTGATGGCATTGATGGATCCATAGCTGTCTGTTAGGACATTGTGGACATTTTAAACAACATTGGCTTCCTTCCATGAACATGGGCTTTCTTTCCATTTATTACTGTCTTCTTGAACTCATCCTATGAATGTTTTATGGTGCTCATTGTACAGTTTTTATATCCTTGGTTAAATTCATTTCATTGTTGTAGCTTTGAGATGGGATTGCTTTTTTATTATTTTTTTTGTTTTCAAATAGCTTGTGTTGCAGGAACTACTGGTGTCTATGTATTGATTTTCTGCCAGTTTTTCTAATTAGTTCATTAGTTGTGGCATTTTTGGTAGAGTTATTGGGTTTTTTTTTTTCTTTTTAAATATTGAATCGTGTCATATGCAAAAAGACAAGATTTAATGTCTTCCTTTCTGATTTGGAAGTCTTTTGTTTGTTTGGTTTTTTTTTTTCTTATTTAATTGCTTTGAGCAGGCCCTCCAATACTACGTTGAACAGAAGCGGTGAGAGTGGGTGCCTTTGTCTTGTCCCTGAACTCAGGGGAAGGCTGCCTGTTTGTCATCGTCCCCTGTAATGTTCCACATGGCCATCTTGCATGGTCTTTTTGTGGTGACATATATTTTATCTGTATATGGTGTGTTGGGAGCTTTTTATCATGAAAAATACATTGCATTTTCCCAAAGGCCTCTGCTTTGGCTTTCAGGAGTGGCCAGCAAGCACGTGATCACGGCAAATGCGCCTGTGCTGCAGAGTGAGTAAGTGCAAGGGAGCTCGGTTAAGATACAGAAGAGGCTAGAGCAGCGCCGATACTCTGACCCTTTCCGCACTCCCTCTCATCTCCTCCTCTCTCTTCCTCCCCCTCCTCTTCCTCCTCTCCTCCTCCTCGCTCTTTTTTCCTCCATCTCCCCTTCTTCCTCTTCTCTCTCCTCTTCCTCCTCTTCCTCCTCCTTCTCCTCTTCCTCCCTCTTCTTCCTCCTCCTCCTTTGAATACCAACATATTGAACCTAGATCCCATGCATTCTAGTTACTGTCACTGGAATACGCCTATCATTTTGTTTGTTTGTTGTTTGTTTGGTTTTGGTTTTTTTGAGACAGGGTTTCTTTGTAGCCTTGGCTAGCCCCGAACTCACAGAGCTCTGCCTGCCTCTGCCTCTTTTTTTTCTTGTATTCTTTTCCTTGTTTTGTTTTGTTGAGACAAGATTTGTTATAAGCTGTGGCAGATCTGATATTCACTACATAGCCCAGGCTGGCCTCAAATATTGATAATCCTTCTGCCTTCACCTCCCAAATTTCTGAACTGCACCCCTGCACTGCTTTGCAGTCCTGTGGCCCCGCATGCATAGCTCCTTTGGAAGAGTGGAGAAGGCTTGATACCTGGGTGTTAAATGTTTTGTAGAATTCAACTATGAAGCATCAGATCCAGGGCTTTTGTTTGATAGGAGATTTTTGTTTGTTTGTTTGTTTGTTTTTATTTCATCACAGACTCAATCTTCATACTTGCCATTGGTCTGTTGAGATTTTTCACTTTTTCCGACTCACTGCTGGTAGATTTGCTTTTCCCCCTCTTCTGGGTTACTGCTCTGTTGGCATATGATTGCTCACAGTGGTCCTTTGTGTTCCTGTGGTGTAGTTAAAATATCTCTTTTGTTTCTAATTTGATTTAAAGCTTCACAGTTCTCTTTGTCTTAGTTAAAGTTTTGTTGACTTTTATCTTTTCAAAAGACATTTTCTAAGCCTTTTATTTATTTATTTATTTATGCTTTCTAACTCCTGTTTACAACCAGTGTGTGTGTTGTGTGTTGTGTGTGTGTGTGTGTGTGTTCTGAGTTTCTGGCCTTTTCTTTTGCTAACGCTTGAAGTGCAACATTGGATTGTCCCTTTAAGAGTTTTTTTATAATAAATGTATATTACTATAGAGTGCTTAAGCATTTTGCTACATCCCACTCACTTTGACAGGCGTGTATTTTCCTTTGTCTCATGTTTTAAATTTTTTTTATTACATTAAAGTACTTTGTTTTTATTGGCACTTTTACAACATCAGAAGCTATTAGAGTGTGCCTTTTTACATAGCGATACGCTTTATAAAGATGTCTTCATTCAGCTGTATGTCAGAAACATAGATGAATACACCTGCATTTTTCTGCAATGTCAGAATTTATTGACTAGCGATAAATTCACAAAAATAAATAAAATAAATAAATTCACAGGATATGACACTTTCTACTGCAGCTATTTCCCAGGTGTTCCACTTTCTTTGGTACCCAGCTGATATGAACACAGGTTGTTTTATTCTGGTCTTAGTGCCTAGTACTAACTCTCATAACACATATCACTCAGTAAAAAATCCGCATTAGAGTTGTATGTATGAACAAAGAATTCCTGGAAAGACGTCTGTCTGTAAAGGCTGACTAGAACTTTGGGCAGTTGGAATGTTGCAGGTTGTAGAGCCTAAGTACAACTTATCTCAGGCTTTCTTTAGTCCCCTAAGCCACTACTCCTTGCTCACCTCTAAATGTCATCTAACACCTTTGACCAACAGATACAAACCTTTTGGAATGTACTGACTTATTCCCACCATCAAAGGGCGAAGATTGCTATCAGTAGTGTGGTATGTAGAGCCAATATTCTCTCGCTTAACTAAAACCCCCGTCTTGACATTTCCACCAATATATTTGAAAGCTGTCTTGATTATTACTTTCTTTGTCTTGTTCTATAAAAACTTCATCAAACTATTTCCATGTTGAAAAATGGAATGTGTTCCTGGGCTATGATCACTTATACTTGGCTCCAGAATAAATTCCCCCTTAACTTTTTTTGAGGGCTTGGGCATGTATAAATTGAAGAGTGCAAACAAAGGGTTAAGAGGCCGGCAGCAGAGTTTCAGGAGCATCAGAGGTCAGCTGACAGATGTCAAATCAGTCTGCTGATAGACAAGGAACCCGCACCAGTTACAAGGAAGCAATGCTCTTGGGCTTAGGATGGACTGCAGAAGCAGAAGGTGGGATTGCTGTTGCAAAGGACAAGGGATGATGGGTGGATGGCTAGTGAACAGGCAGGCGGTGGCAAGCTATTGAGTAGACCATGTCACAGCCATGGATGAAACCCAGCTGAAGCCCCGGGGAAGTTGGAACTGTCTGCTGTTGGTCCTTGACACATGCACTGGCTGGTCAGCATACAGGTTGGTGGAGGCCACAGCGATGGCAGTGCTAGCTAGCTAGCCACCTTGTCCTGGGGACCATCTGAAAGGTCCTTTACTTGGTCTGGGCTGTTGTAAGTTCTTGGGCTTGGCTTCCCCTAATATGAGTTTAACACACTTGTGCGCCTCTACCGATTAACCTTGAGAATATACCAGGTGGCTGGCACCCTATACTCCCAGAAAGGAGTCGTTCCACAATCTGTGCTGTATGAATGAATGGTGATCATGTACCCACCTGGAAGCAGATGCCTCCTCCATCATCCAAAGAGTGGAAAGCTGTTTGTAAAATGAGTCTCTTGGGTCAAGGCACAGCTGAGAGCCACTAGGTTACTATATGAAGACATTCAGAGCAGGGCCAATGCCAGGTACCTTGATCATTTAACTGCCTGTACTCTCTCTTTTCATACCCCTTTTACTAGTCTCTGTCTCCCAGATAGTCTTGCTTCTATTTCATGTCACAAATATTTGTATGTACGTATGTATGTATGTTGTATGTATTGCATGTATATGATTTTTAAATACATATTCAGATGCAATCTATTATCCATGTGCTAGAGAAAACATAAAGTATTACCAGTTCCAAGTGGATCTCCGATCCCTTGATTGTCCTGTCGATGACATGTGTCAGTTAACTTTTATGCCTGTGATCAAACCACCATGGCAGACACCAACTGGGCCACAATGACAGGGAGCACATGGTAGGCAACAAGCAGGCAAGGTGGCAGAAGCAGGAATTATGGTCTTGCATCACAACCACACACAGGAAGCAAGAACAAAAGTGAAAGTGATGCCCAGCTGTCACTATTCGAAGCCCAGCTCCACGGAGCTACTTTCTCCAGCAAGTCTCATGTCTTAAAAGGTCCATAACCCCACACCATTCACCCCCACTGACATCTCCACACTACAGGCCTAATTCTAGAC
>NW_026131970.1:0-30912 GCF_903995435.1 Acomys russatus
GCTGAAGTCAGTAAAAATAAACAAAGGATGAATAAATCATTTCCCAAAACAAGAATATTTTCACAGTTCATCATATAAAAATGGCAAGGTTATTTAATGCCGCTTTCAGAAAAATAGAGAATAGGAGTATGAAAAATATAGAGATTCTTTTAAAATTCAAATTAATTTTTTAGAAAAGCTAAGCAAAAGGTACAAGATACATCATCCTGAGTGACTCCAAAAAATGTTATGTAAATACATTTATTTATTGAAAGAGTTAAGTTAAGTATTCTAGAATATAATTCATATCCAGTAGTCCTAGGGACTATTTGATCTACCAATTAATAGGCTATGTAATCAAATAAGAAGCCCACACACAAACATGGAGAGAGAAACAGGGAGGGTAAATGGACTTGGGACAGTATTCACATTGTTTCTACAAAGCAAGTGTAAATAGGCCAAAGCCTTATATATAAGACCTAGTACTTTTAAATTGCTAAAAGAAATCACAAGAATATTGTTCCTTGACAATGGTTTAGGCAAAGGTTTTCTTGCTTTTGATCTCTAAATAATAGTCAAACATGGAAAATAAACAGATTTTTATGATAGGCTTCTGAACTGCAAAGAAACAATCCAGAGAGAGTATCATAGAAGATATTTGCAAGTGCCCATCTGATGAACTTGACAGCACCATCCCATACAGATATTTCAAAGAAGTTTAGATAAGAAAACAACTAAAAAAAACTGGCAGAGGATCTGAAAAGATGTTTCTCTCATGAAGCTACTCAATAACAGAGGCAAGCCAATGAAGAAAAAAAGCAAGAAGTATATTCTGCCTGTGGGAATGGTCATCATTGAACAAATGTTGACATGAATGGTCAGAGACTTACAGATTGTTGGATAAATTTTTTAAAGGATATTATCTAGCCTTGACAATATAAAACGTGTTTTCTTTTTTAAATTATTTAAATTTTTTTAAATATACATTTATATTATTAGACATATGCAATAAACTAATTATAGCGAGAAGAACCATGACACTATCAGGAATTATATACTACATTCTTATTGTTTGGCTATTCGTATTTGGACTCCTTGAAGAAAACATTTTTCCTATCTTGGTGAGTCTAAATTCGAATGTAAATAAAAATCTATCATATTTTGTTATTATCAACTTAAAACATCTATCTATCCTAACTCCTAAATAACTAAGCTTTATTATAGAACTAAAACTATCTGGTCTTCAACCCCATCAGAGACCTGAGAAGGAATAAAATTAATTACCTGAGGATACCAGGAGTGCAGGTTAGTAGCTTTCCAAATGAGAAGATGATAAGACAGTTTGCTACCTGAAGAGTCACACCAAAACTCTCTGTAACATTGCGCGTCATCTTCAACTTTCTGGCCCAATATGTCTGACAGGCATATTTGTGAGGCAGGAACTATTAAGGACTTCCCTATCTTCTCTGGGCAGAGTTAGGCCATCCACTCTGCCCTCTTCCAAGTTTGCCCCTTTTTAAGCATAAATCTGTCTGTGGTAGAAATGAGGACACTTTGCCCAGTGGCTTGTTCGCTACATTTAAAGCCATCTCCATAAGGAGGTTCTTTGATATTCATCAAAGATATTCATCATCCTGGGTGTAGCCAGGCATTAACCTGTCTTGCCAGTGATATTTAAAACATAATATTTTAAATATCATATTCTGTCCATCCCTGAGGTTTTTGAGACCTTACCTAATAATTTTAACTCTTATCTATAGAATATCATATCTATCGGTTGCATCTAAGATGTATATTCTTGTGATTAAAAAATATACTAGTAACTTATATGACCATTACTTGATAAACTCAACAATTAACTTGTATAACTTCTTTATCCAAAGCTAAAAGCCTGCAATAGCACTTCAGAGTATTGGAAGTAAGCCTTGTATTATCATTGAGTTATATGGGTACAATACCTCATATTAGAATAGAAATATAATGTGTTTAAAGGATAATCTTACATTTGAATTATATACCACTATATGTAAAATTAAACTTATTTGCATCTATATACAAAATTCTATACCAGTGAACTGAAAATAACCTTTTGAGTGACAATTGAGGCCTTAAGTTGAGGAGTGGATTCATTAATCTACTTTCAGTTCTATCTTCCCTATATATTTCTGTATTCCCTTTCTTTCTTTTCAACCCCTGTCTCCAAACCTAAGAATGTAAGATAAAGGAAAAGAGGGACTTCCCGAGTCCAACATTGTTTCATCTTTCAATAAGACCAATAACATAAGAAGCACTCCCAATAAAATAAGTCTCTATAGTCCAAGAAAGACCAAAAGCCTACCTGACCTCCCTTAAAGGACATGGGGTGATGCCCTCTTAAGGTTTCTTCTTGCTTATTTGGGACGAATAATACCTTTTTAGATACTCAAATAAAATTGTGGAAATAGGTAATAAGCTAGGAATACCATTTGTGGCACAGTTTAAATGTTGGGAAATTGCAGGCTTAAATAGAGTCTCATTTGGGACAGTCCAAAATGCTGCACCAATTGGGATTTGAAGCTTTCTTTGAAGGTCCTGATAGCTGTCTTATTTTGAAGAGGAACAGCAATTGAATCATTTGGTGCTGGAACATGATGAATGCAGGATGTCAGTGTCCAGCATGCTGAGAGAAAAGCATCCTGCCAGGTCTGATCCACAATCAGTGTCTGGTTCTTTTTTTCTGAAAACATATAGTTTTTCACAAGCATTGTACAGTCATAAAATTATAAATGTATAAGGTGTATATGATGCAGAGAAAATTATGGCTGGATTTCTGTCTTTGTATGAGCAGAAAAAAAAAGACATCTGTAAACCTTCATTGATGCCATATGAAGAATGGCATCTAATAAATAATTCAAAGGAGTTCTGTCGCCAAGAGAAGCATGGTCTATGCCTAGACATTCATCTCAGGCAGTCTCAGAGCTATTCTGATGTGGTGGGATTATCAATATAAGCTACTTGCCTGTTCTGCAGTTTAAAGACTTTGCATGCCAGCTGTATCCCCCTTCTTCATCTCCTCTCTACCTCTCCTGCTCCCTCTATACCTTCTTTCTTCCTGCTCTCCCCCTCCCTTAGTCCTCAGAAAGGGGGACTCCGTCCTCTACTAACCTCTGACCTGAGGCTATCAAGTCTCATCTGTACTGCCTGTAACCTCTTCCTGTGTAGCCTGGCATGGTCATCCTAACTTCTTTCTCAGCCTGTTTCATTTTATACAGGAGGGCTACTGATTTTTTTCAGTTGATTTTGAATCCAGACATTTTGTTGAAGGTGTTCATCAGCTGTAGGAGTTCCTTGATAGAATTTTTGGGGTCACTTATGTATACTATCATATCACCTGCGAATAGTAATAGTTTGACTTCTTCCTTTCTGATTTGTATTCCAATGATCTCCTTCAGTTGTCTTATTGCTATAGCTAGGAATTCAAGTATGGTATTGAAGAGATATGGAGATAGTGGACAGCCTTGTCTTGTCCCTGATTTCAGTGGTATTGATTTAAGTTTCTCTCCATTTAATTTGATGTTGGCTGTAGGCTTGTTGTATATGCCTTTATTATGTCTAGGTATATGGTTTGTATACCTGCTCTCTCCAGGACTTTTAACCAAAATGAGTGTTGGATTTTGTCAAATGCTCTTTCAGTTTCTAAGGAGATGTTTGTGTGGTTATTTTATTTCAGTTTGTTTATATGATGAATTACATTGGTAGATTTCCATATATTGAACCACCCATCCATGCCTGAGATGAAGCCCACTTGGTCATGGTGAATGATGGTTTTTATAGTTTTGATGTGTTCTTGCATTTGGCTTGAGAATATTTTATTGAGTATTTTCACATCAATGCTCATAAAAGAAATTGGTCTATAATTCTCTATCTTTGTGGATTGAGTCTTTCTGTGGTTTAGGTATCAGGGTGACTGTGGTCTCACAGAATGAATTTGGTAATGTTCCTTCTGTTCCTAATTTATGGAATAGTTTGCAGAGAATTTGCTGGTAGAATTCTTTGCTGAATCCATCTGGTCCTGGGCTTTTTTGTTGTTGTTGTTGTTGTTGTTGTTGTTGCTGGGAGACTTATAATGACTACCTCTATTCCCTTAGGTATGATATGACTATGCAATTTGTTTACCTGATCTTGATTCAATTTCGGTAGTTGGTAGCTATCAAGAAAAGTGTCCATTTCATTTAGGTTTTCAAATTTTGTGGTATATAGGCTTTTCAAGTAAGACCTCATGATTCTTTGGATTCCTCAGTGTCTGTTGTTATGTCTCCATTTTCATTCATTATTTGTTGATTTGAATACTTTCCCTCTGCCTTTCAGATAGTTTGGTTAATGATTTGTCAATCTTGTTGATTTTCTCAAAGAACCAGCTCTTGCTTTCATTAATCCCTTGAATTGTTTTCTTTGTTTCCAATTTATTGATTTCAGCACCAAGTTTGATGACGTCCAGGCCTCTACTGCTCTTGGGTATGTCTGCTTGTTTTTTATCTTGAGCATTCAAGTATGCTGTTAGTTGCTAGTATAGGATCTCTCCAGTTTCTTTATCAAGGCAGTTAATGTTATGAACTTTCCTCTTAGCAGTACTTTCATTGTATCCCATAAGTTCAAATATGTTATGCCTTCAGTTTCAACAAACTCTATGAAGTTTTCAACTTCTTTCTTTCTTTTTTTTTTTTTAATTTCATCCCTTACGTCACTGAGTAGGGAGTTCTTCAATTTCCATGAGTTAATAGGCTTTCAGTTTCTCTTGTTTTTGAGTTCCAACTTTAATCCATAGTGGTCTGATAAGATGCAAGGGATTATTTCAATTTTCCTGTATCTGTTGAGGTTTGCTTTGTGGCCAAACATGTGGTCAGTTTTGGAGAAGTTTCCATGAGATGCTGAAAATAAGGTGTATTCTTTTGTGTTTGGGTGAAATGTTCTGTAGATATCAGTTAGGTCCATTTGTTTCATGATGTCTATTAGTTTCCTTGTTTCTCCATTTAGTTTCTGTCTTGATGATCAGTCTATTGGGGAGAGAAAGGAGTTGAAGTCTCCCACTATTAATGTATGGGGTTTGATGTGTGATTTAAGCTTTGGTAACATTTCTTTTATGAATGTGGGTGCTCTTGCATTTGGAGCATATATGCTCAGAATTGAGATATCATCTTGCTGTATTTTTCCTTGGATGAGGATGAAGTGGTCTTCCCCTACTCTTTTGATTTATTTTGTTTGAAATTCTTTTGTATTAGATACTTGGATGGCTACTCCACCTTACTTCTTGGGTCCATTTGCTTGGAATACAGTTTTCAAACCCTTTACTCTGAGGTAATGTCTATCTTTATTGCTGAGGTGTGTGTATTTTATGCAGCAGAATAATGGGTCCAGTTTTCCCATCCATTCTGTCACCCAATGTCTTTTTACTGGGGAGCTGAGGCCATTGATGTTAAAAGATATTAATGAGTACTGGTTCTTAGTTTCTTTTATTTTGATGTTGGTGGTGGTTGATTATGTGTATGTTTCTCTGGTTTTGATTTGTGGATGTGCAGTTGTTTATTTCCTATGTTTTCCTGGGTGTAATTAGCCTTCTTGAGTTGGAGATTTTCTTCTACTACTTTTTGTAGGCTGGGTTGTGGTTAGGTTCTGATTAAACTTGTTTTTTTTTGGTTTTTTGTTTGTTTGTTTGTTTGTTTTTTCATGGACTATCTTGTTTTCTCCACCTATGGTGATTTAAAGTTTTGCTAGGAACAGTAATCTTGCTTGGCATCTGTGGTCTCTTAAAGTTTGCATGACTTTTGTGAAGGCACTTCTAGCTTTCATAGTCTCTGTTGAGAAGTCATGCATAATTCTGATTCATTTGCCTTCATATATGACTTGACCTTTTTCTCTTGCATTTTTTAATATTCTTCCTTCATTCTGTACATTTAATGTTTTGATAATTATGCGGTGGGAGGATTTTCTTTTTTGGTTGAATCTACTTGGAGTTCTGTAGTCTTCTTGTATCTTTATAGTCATTTCTTTCTTTAGATTGGGAAAGTTTTCTTCTATAATTTTGTTGAAAATATTTTCTGGGCTCTGGAAATTGGAGTCTTCTCCTTCATCTATTCATATTATTCTTAGATTTGGTCTTTTTTTATAGTGTTTCAGATTTCTTGAGTGTTTTGCATCAGGAACATTTTAGTTTTAATGTTTATTTTGATTGATGTATCGATAACTTCAATTATATCTTCCACACTTGATATTCTCTCTTCTATCTCTTGTATTCTGTTCATGTTGCTTATGTCCATCATTCCTGTTACCTTCCATGTTTTCCAATTCGAAGATTGCCTTAGCTTGTGTTTCCTTTTTGCTTCTACTTCCTTCTTTAACTCTTGAATAGTCTTAATCCATTCCTTAACCTATTTGGTTGTATTTTCTTGTAATTCTTTATATGACTTGTTCAATTCCTTCTTCTGTTTGGATGTATTTTCCTATAATTCTTTATAGGATTTATTTAAATTCTTCATCTCTTTGGATGTATTTTCCTGTGTTTCTTTGAGTGATTTATTTTTCTCTTTCAAAGCTTCTATTATTTTCATCACCTCAGAATGAAAGTCTTCTTGTGCTTCATGGGTGTTCATGTCTCTAGAACTTGTGTGATAGGGTCACTGGTTTCTGGTGGTGCTATGTGGCTCTGGGTTTTGTTGATAGTCTTCTTGCACTGTCCTCTAGGCATCTTGTAGTCTCTGGTGTTAGCAGGCCTAAAGGTTCCTCCAATGAAGTCACTTGGCTCCACATGGACCAGAAGCAACTAAAGAGAGCTCCAAGCCAAAGGTTGTTTGCTAAGGCTCCCCAGAGGTCTCCTCAGGATTTTCAACAGTAGGAGTCAGAGCCTACACTCACCTCAGCTCAGCTGGGTTCCCTGACTGTATCCCAGTTGGGCCAGACAGGAGAGGAGTGGTCTGAAAGATTTCCAAGCCCAAAGCAGCTCAAGTGTCCTACAGTCCCTTTTGAGATGGCTGGGCTCTGCATATCTGTTCTGTGTTCCAGAAAGGCTAGGCCAGTAATCAGCTTTGGGATGCTAGAGATTCAAGCTTGAAGCTTCCCAGGTGCCGCACAGATCCTTTTGAGATGGCAACAAATGTGAGTCTTGATGTGTGCCAGACTCAGTTCTGTCTATCTTTTCTGTATCTCAGATTGCCTAGGCTGGTAAGTATCTAGAGGGCTGAGAGGGATCAGAGTCCAAAACTGCTGGGGTGTTCTATAGGCCTTCTTGAGATGATAAGGCTCTGCTTATCTGCTCTGTTCCCCAGTTTGGCTAAGCCTATAAGTTGCTGGCTAGCTGACAGAGTTTAGAGCCCGGAGCTGTTCATGGAATGGCAGCTAATGTGCAGTATGGCCTACATAGGTCTCTGCCCTGTGATCTAGATGGATCTGGCCAATGAGCTGCAGGTGGGTGGGGTGAGATAAGAGCTAGAAACTGTTATCAGGATAACAGCTAATATGGATTGTGGCCCACGCAGATTTCTCCTCAGCCTGTCTGTTTTGTGTCTTAGCTGTGCGAGAGCAGTATGCTTCAGGTAGGTGGGTGGAGACAGATCCAGACCAGAAGTTGCTTACAGGGTTGGAGTAAATAGAGATTGTGGACAGCCCCTGGATTCAGCTCTGCTTGTATGCTCTATGTCACAGATGACCCCAACTACTAAGCGGCTTGGGACTGAGAGAAATTGGAACTCTAAGCTGCTTGGATGCTCCACAGGCCTCTTAAGATGACAAGGCTCTGCCTATCTATTCTGTGACCTAGTTGCACAAGGCTGGCATGGAGCTGGATGGCTGAGAAATATCAGAGCCCAAAGGTCCTTGTATGTTCCTCAGTCTTTCTTGGGATTGAGTCTGATGCTTGGATTCAGCTCTGCCTGTCCACTCCTCATCCACGTTTTAGCAAGCAGTAGACAGGTGGTGAGAGCCCCAAGCTGCAGGGATATCACACAGTCTTTCTCAAGATGACAGATAATATGGGCTGTCCCTCAGGATTTTTCTATAGGTTATCTGAGTGGCCAGGGGTGGGACCCATTCATGCTTCACACGGTATGGATCCCTCCCACCTGGGAATCAGCAGCACTTGTGTTTTGTTGACCTCAGTTTGATCTTTAGGTCACTGCGCAGTCCTGGCTGTCCTGGTAATCAGACGCAGTGTGCAAGTGGAGCCTCCTGCTGGATCTCCTCATAAAACATGTTTTATGAACTTTATTTCAAATGATATAAGATAGACTACTGAAGATAAATACCAAAAGATATCCTTTATCTGTGAGATCTGAAAATATAAAATAGAGATGGCAAACTGAGCCTTAATTCTGTTAAGATTCCAGCAAACTTTTTCTGTCTTACTGTCTGCTTTCTGTCTTATTTCACATAGTTATGTTTGGCCATTATAAAATTCAATGAATGGAAAGCAATTTGTATCAGTGCATATATGATCACAGTTGCTCATTACTTATTTTTTCACAATAATATTATATATTTCTTGGATATATTTAGTAGTTAGCTTATGATATTAATAAACTGTAACTAAATAAATAGATATAAAGACACAGACAAAATAATTGTTGCTTTAGTTGCCATGTAACTAATATTATATGCTCTCTGTATATTTTATATTATACCTTGGGGTAATAACTTATTACAAATAAAAGGTAGTATTGGATCTTTGTCTCTTTCTCACTCTCTCTGTCTTTCTGTGTCCCTGTATCTATCTATCTATCTATCTATCTATCTATCTATCTATCTATTCATCTATCTCCCCTTATGTCCCAGATTCTCTCTTTTTCCCTTGTTTCTCTCTTCCTTTCTCTATGCTCCTCTCCCTGCCTTCATGGCACTCACTGTCCCTATTCTTTACCCAGGTCTTCACTCCTCCTTTCCCACAATAGAACTCCTTTTACCAGAAGAAAAGGTAATATTAACATCAAAATAGGAAAAACCATACTTTATAAAACCACATGATTATCTCTCATGGAAAAATCAAGTTTGGCAGTTAAAAAGGCTATACAGTAATTCTGGAGAAAAAAATGAATATTCTAGTAGACTAGTAATGTTGACAAAATACCTTTTAAAGGGAATATTTTAGACCATTTTAGTACATTAGTATACATACTGAGTAATGCTCTGTAATTACATGGTTCAAAATAGTGTTCTTTCTTTAGCGTTTCACATTTTAAAGTCTTACCTACTTTCTTTGTATTGCTGAATGTGTTTTCTTTATGATAGAATTTCTTTTTAGTAAATTTTAAGATAACTTTACAAGGTCATTGCAATTTCTCACATTTTATGGACATGTAATCAAATACAACTAATTTTATTACTGGTATAATTATTCTGACAATCAAAGTGGAAAGAACAGGAGGGCAAAGGGATAATCTCTTCTAACAACCACTTCTTATCCTGCATAAGTGCTCACATAGCTTAAACCATGACTTTTTAAATAAGAAAATAAACCAAGACTTTAAGTGTGACTTAAAGAAGCTTCTCGAATGAAAAGAGCTACATGTAAATTGCTAATTAACGTGAAAGCAAGGAGGACAATCTCTAGAGGACTGAAACTATTTCTCCAATTTTTAAGCTACATAGAAGAGTTGACATCTACTTCAGAATATATTATACCACTGGAATTACTATGTTAAAATATAGCCTATTTATCTATAAACAGGGTAATGTTAAAATAAAATACTGTGTAAATGAGTTACAATAAAACTGAATAACAGTCTACAAATCTTACTAATGGAAATAATTAAAAGAATTATTACTTAAGATTAATGTATACCTAAATATTCTATTTTGTAAGCAAATTCAGTGCCAATTATTATCTAACACAGGTCATGGAATTAAGAGTCATTGAATATTCAACATGCATTCTACTTAATATTTTGTAGATACAACAGTAATTTCTTTGGTATAGTATTTTATACTTTGGTCTTTTGAAACCTACTTTATTTGGGTTTCTTTGGTGCTTCTTGGCTCCTTCCAACCCACCTACTATAGGTAGGAAATAAAAAAAGTTTATTATGGACAGTGGAGGTAGGCCATTTAAGCCTCAGTTTCTTGGACTGAGTTCACTGTTCATTGCCAGGATGCCAAGAGTCAACCACAAGAGGAAATCAGCAATCTAGCAAACACAATGGCAACCATAGCAGCAACTTCAAAGGATTATTTGGCACATTTCCCTCTAGAAGTGGCTGGAGGTGAAGCAATGTGAAGAAAAGAAGCCAAGAGATGTGGAGCAATTCAAAAGCACTCTCTTATCTCATTGGGTATTTTTGACCCTCACAGAGTACAAACAGGTTGTTTTCCCACCAACAAAGACAATGCACCCACATGAGGTAGGTCCTTGCTGACAAAGATCATGTGCCCTCTCATGAGTTTGTTTCCAGTGGACAAACTTAAAATGCCCTTATTTGAGGCAGTTTCACATCTCATACTTGCTATCAAGACAAAATATGTTTACATCCGCTAGACTATATTGAGAACCTGAATGTAAATTTCTAACATGATTCTACCATCATAAATATGTACAAAGATTATCATATAAAACATTTATAACAATTTCTAGTTCAATCCATTTGTCCACAAATTTCTGAAAATTCCTTGTTTTTAATAGCTGAGTAGTATTCCATAGTGTAAATGTACCACAGTTTCTTTATCCATTCTTCTACTGAGGAACACGTAGGCTGTTTCCATTTTCTGGCTATTATGAGTAAGGCAGCTATGAACATGGTTGAGCATATGTCCCTGTTGTGTGGTAGTGCATCTTCAGGGTATATTCCAAGGAGTGGAATAGCTGGGTCTTGAGGAAGCCCTATTCCCACTTTTCTGAGAAAGTGCCAGATAGATTTCCAAAGTGGTTGTACTAGTTTGCATTCCCACCAGCAATGAAGGAGTGTTCCTCTCTCTACACATCCTCACCAGCATGTGGTGTCAGTTGAGTTATTGATCTTAGCCATACCGATGGGTGTATGATGGAATCTCAGTGTCGTTTTGATTTGCATTTCTCTGATGACTAAGGAGGTTGAGCATTTTTTTAAGTGTTTCTCAGCCATTTGACATTCCTGTGTTGAGAATTCTCTTTTTAGTTCTGAGCCCCATTCTCTATTGGGTTGTTTGGTTTGGTGGTATTTAATTTCTTGAGTTCTTTATATATTTTGGATATTAGACTCTGTCAGATGAAGGGTTGGTGAAGATCATTTCCCAGTGTGCAGGCTGTCGTTTTTTTCTCTTGACAGTGTCATCTGCCTTACAGAAGCTTCTCAGCCTCATAAGGTCCCATTTATTAATTGTTGACATTAAGGCCTGGGCTGTTGGTGTTCTGTTCAGGAAGTTGTCTCCCGTGCCTATGTGTTCCAGACTCTTCCCCACTTTTTCCTCCAACTGGATTAATGTCTCTGGTTTTAGGTTGAGGTCTTTAATCCACTTGGACTTGAGTTTTGTGCATGGTGACAAATAGGGGTCTAATTGCATTTTTCTACATGTAGACATCCAGTTAGACCAGCACCATTTGTTGAAGATGTTGTTGTTTTTCCATTGAATGGATTTGGCTTCTTTGTCAAAAATCAAGTGTCCAAATGTGTGTGGATTCATCTCTGGGTCTTCAGTTCGATTCCATTGATCCACTAGCCTATTGCTGTGCCAGTACCATGCTGTTTTAATTACTGTTGCTCTATAGTACAGCTTGAAATCAGGTATGGAGATTCCTCCAGAAAATCTTTTATTGTATAGGATTGTTTTTGCTATTCTGGGCTTTTGTTTCTCCATATGAAGTTGAGAATTGTTCTTTTAATATCTTTAAAATATTTTGTAGGTATTCTGATAGGGATTGCATTGAATTTGTAAATTGCTTTTGGTAAGATGGCCATTTTTACTATGTTAATTCTCCCGATCCCACCATCTTCTGATGTCATTTTCAATCTCTTTCTTCAGAGATTTAAAGATTTTTTTCAAATAAGTCCTTCACTTGCTTGGTTAGGGTTATTCCTAGATATTATATATTGCTTGTGGCTATCGTGAAGGGAGTAATTTTTCTAATTTCTTCCTCTGCCTGTTTGTCATTTGTATATAGGAAAGCTACTGACTTTTTTGAGTTTATTTTGTATCCTGCCAATTTGCTGAAGCTGTTTGTCAGCTGTAGGAGTTCTCTGGTGGAATTTTGGGGGTCTCTTATATACACTATCATATCATCTGCAAATAGGAATAATTTGACTTCTTCCTTACTCATTTGGATCCCCTTGATCTCCTTTTGATGTCTTATTGCTCTGGCTAGAACTTCAAGAACTGTATTGAAGAGATATGGGAAAAGTGGGCAGCCTTGTCTGGTCCCCAATTTAGAGGGATTTCCTTGGCTATCTCTCCATTTAATTTAATGTTGGCTATTGATTTGCTGTATATAGCCTTTATTATGTTTAGATAAGTGCCTTGTATTCCCGATCTCTCCAGAACCTTAAAAATAAATGGGTGTTGGATTTTATCAAATGCTTTTTCTGCATCTAAAGAGATGATCGTGTGGTTTTTCTCTTTCAGTTTGTTTATATGGTGGATTACATTGATGGACTTCCATATGTTAAACCATCCCTGCATGCCTGGAATGAAGTCTACATGGTCATGGTGAGTGATGTCTTTGATATGCTGTTGTATTCACTTTGCGAGTATTTTGTTGAGTATTTTTGCATCAATGTTCATAAGAGATATTGGTCTGAAATTCTCTTTTTTTTTGTTGGGTCTTTGTGGGGTTTAGGTATCAATGTGACTGTGGCCTCTTAGAATGAATTTGGTAATATTCTATCCATTTCTATCTTTTGGAGTGAGTTCACACAGAAGCAAAAAGAGTTAAATGGTATATACTCACTTATATCGAGACACTAGTCCAAGGGGTACGTCCCCATGAAAAACTTTACCTACCAGGAAAGTGGCTCAGAGGGGAGGACATCCTATTGAGACTTTAGGTGTGAGAAGCCTGAGAGAATGAGGAAATAGAAGGATCCAGAGGGTCCTGGAAAACTACAGGTGGGTCTGGGCCCTGGGGTCCTCCTCAAACTATGGCACCAGCCAAGGAAAATATAGGCAGTAAACTTCAAACCCCTACCCAGACTAGTCGATGGACAGGACATTCTCCACCGTTAAGTGGAGAAGGAGATCTGACTTTCACACAAACTCTGATGCCCCATATTTGACCATGTCCCTTGGATGGGGAGGCCTGGTGGCACTCAGAGGAAGGATAATAGGTCACCAAGAAGAGACTCGATGCCCTATGAGCATATACAGGGGAGGAGGTCACCCTTAGTCACAGACATAGGGGAAGGGAGCAGGGGGGAAAGCGGGAGAGAGGGAGGAATGGGAGGATACAAGGGATGGGCTAACAACTGAGATGTAATATGAATAAATTAATAAAAAAATTATAAAAATTTAAAACAATAGGAAACATCAATATGCTATGTTCTGTGTATAATTCTTGGTGTTAAAATAGCTTTTAAACTCTTTTAGTTATGTACTACACTTTCTTTTACCCATTAAGAATAAAATATAGATTCAACAAAATTAGAGAATAGCAGGTTACTTTAAAATATTTGCTAAAATTTCCTCCTGGAAATGACTAAATGTAGATCATATGATACATAATATAACACTTAGTATATGTAGTTGCAACCTAAGAGAAATCGGTAGTACCTCGTAGGCAGTGTTTACTGTGCTTTGTCTAAGATTATGAGTAGCCAACAGTGAAATAACTAAACCAAAAGAGAATAGACATGCCATCTGTGCAACTCATATCTGTTACTTTCCAGACTTCAGTTTTTCCAGTATACATTTTATTAATTAAATTAAAACATTTACTGATATATATATATATATATATCATATATATGTTTGAAAATTAATAAAAGTAGAAATGATTGCAAATGCATCTTTTTAGAATTAAAGTTATATGATGGGCCTGTCCTTTCTTCACTGTCTAACTGTCCAAATCAGTGTTGTAGGACCAAGTTGTGTAGGTGATAGTGATACTGCCTTTATCTCTATACTTCTGTAGTATAACTGGGAATCTGGGAGGTGACTCCTACAACAGTTTTTTATTGTTGTTTTTTGTTTTGTTTTGTTTTTCAGGTTTGCTTTTGCTATCCTGGCCATTTGGATGGAAACCAACACCACCATTTTGGACATAAACACAGCAGGAGTTGCAGTAGACACTAAAATAGAACACCAGTGGAATAGCACTAAATTATTGTCATCATTTAGGCCATAGATATTACACAGCAAAAATATACTTATACTGTATCTGTTTTATATGATTGGGTTCTTATTTTCCTCTCTATATTAAGAAATATAAAATTTAACAGTATAATTTTTTTACTTATTTATTAATTTTTATTAATATTTTCCTTTTTAAAATATTTATTTATATTATTATGCATATATACTATAAATTACCTACAGCAAGAAGAACCATGAAATAATCAGGAACTCTATAAATGTTACATTCACATAGTCTTTTGGTTATTTGTATTTGGCAACCTTGAAGAAAACCTTTCCTGTCATGGTGTGCCTGAAATTTTGAATGATCGTCAACATCTATCATAGCTCATCTTTATCATATCAAAACATCTGTCTAGACTTAAAAATATCTTAACCCCCAAACAATTAAGCTTAACTGTAAAACCAAACAATCTGGTCTTCAACTCCATCATAGACTTGAGAAGGAATATAATTATTTATCTGAGTAGACAAAGTGCAGGTTAGCAGTCTCCAAAATGAGAAAAGGACAAAGACAGTTTAGTGCCTGAACAGTTACTCAAAACTCTCTATAACGTTGGAGCATCATCTTCAGCCTTCTGGTCCACTATGTCTGACAGACATGTTTGGGAGGCAGGACCTATTGAGGACTGGCTTACGCTGTTTTGGTAGAGTTTAGCCATTGACTCTACCAGCATCCAAGCTTGCATATTTTGGGGCAGAATTCTCTCTGTGACAGAAACAGGGACTTTTTCCCCAGTGGCTGGTTTGCCACATTTGAAGCCATCTCCATAAGACAGTTCTTTGATGCTGATCAATCTTCTTGAGGTAGGCTGTGTGTTGCCAGAAGTTAACCTCTCTTATTGTAAAGGAATCTTTAAAGTAATAAAAACAACTTAAAATGACATATTCTGTATTTCTATGAAGGTTTTGAATACCGAATCTGTTTTACCTTATCTATCTGTAGAATCATATATATATATATCTGCTAAATCTAGGATATATATATATTTTTGTAATAAAAATAGACTAGTAATTGACATAACCATTATTTGATCAACTAACAACTAATTTGTATTACTTAATCATCCTAATCAGCCTACAGTAGCACTTTGAGGGTATTAGAAATAAACCTTATATTATAGTTGAATTGTACTGTAACAATACCTCATATTAGAGTAGAAATATACATAATGTGTCTGAAGAATAATCTTAAATTTGAATTTTATATCACTATATCAAAATTAAACTTTTTTGCATCAATATACGAAATTCTATACCAGAGCATTAAAAATAATCTTGTGAGTAACAATTAAGGCATTGAGTTGAGGAGTAGATTCAATAATCTACTTTTTGTCCTATTATTCCTATGTATTTGTAGAACATTATGATAGGCAGATTTGGGCCCAGGGGTCCCGTTCAAACTAAGGCACCAGCCAAGGACAATACAGGCGGTAAACTTTAAACCCCTACCCTGATCTAGCCAATGGTCAGAACATTCTCCACAGTTGAGTGGAGAGTGGGATATGACTTTCTCACGTACTCTGGTGCCTCACATTTGACCATGTCCCCTGGAGGGGGAGACCTGGTGGCACTCAGTGGAAGGACAGCAGGTTGCCAAGAAGAGACTTGATACCCTATGAGCATATACAGGGGGAGGTAATCCCCCCTCAGGAACAGTCATAGGGGAGGGGAATAAAGGGAAAATGGGAGGGAGGGAAGAATGGGAGAATACAAGGGATGGGATAAACATTCAGATGTAACAAGGATAAATTAATAAAAAAAATTAAAAAAAAAACACTTGTGAAACACAAAAAAAATATATTCTATTTTATTTGTAAGACATGATAGATAACTTGGAAATTAAATTTTTTTTTCATTTCCTATGAATGTGAATTTTCCATCTAAGTGAGTATATATACTAGCATATTGAGTAATTGAAATTTCTGTATTTTAGGTCTCTTCTTAGAAACAATACTGAAAATAGATTGATGGCCAACTTTAGTGGTAGAGTACCAGAGTTCATTTTAGCTTCCTATGCTTTTAAGAACTAAGTCCCTCACTGAAGCTCACATCAATCTAATAGGCTTTGTTTACCAGGAATCACAATTAGAGGACCCCAGGCAAAGTTTTTATAAACCCAACCTGCTGCAAATTAATGGGGAAACGTATTCAGGCAATCAAACTCACTCTGGGATGGGCAATTTCTTTTTAATATAAGAAGTGTGTAGGGCTCTCTATGGAGAGAATTATTGAAAAGATCATTGGATAAGTAGTATAATCTCAGGGAGAAATGATGATGAATCTCACCATGATGATGCAGAACAAAGGTGTTTTCTTTGAAATGTGCAGGAACCATCATTCTTTCAAGAATTTGTTTTTTCACTCCTACACTGAAATTGTATTTTATATGCCAGTTAAGTAAACACACACTTTGTTGACTATAATTGGGAAGTTGGCAGAATAATAATAGGGAAGATGTTCTAATTCTGTCTCGCAATAGAGATAAAATAGAAGACACTTGTTTTTAATGCAAATAAAAATTAAAAGAAAAACAGTAAAGAAATGGAAAATAGGTGGCCTCTGTATTGATTGTAAAATTGACATTGACATGCAAGGTCATGTGAATAAACAGAAGTTAGGGTGGACACTTACTGTGGATGGTTAAGTCCAAAGACTGAGAAGATAATTATAAGATTGGATAGAAACTTTATGCATGATTGGTTAAAAATTCATACAAGAATCTTTGTTATAGGAAATAATATTTGAGGATGAGCAGCATAAAATTAGGACAAGATATTCTCATCTTTAACTCAATTAAAACATGAGAAGTGAAAGGGGGTTGTTTTTATTTGTGAAATGAGAGGAAAGGTAATATGCAAAGCAGGATACTATTTTCAGTTTAATGCTAGACATAAGAGAATGATCACACTGAACAGCTGAGGTTAGAGACCTATCGGGTAGAACAGTTGTTTCTACATCTAAGGATGTTACCTGAAAGGAAAGATATTCCCTTGAAAACATAATTAAGGTTAAGAAATTAGGAATATTAATCTCTATTATGTAAATGTTTCCAATTTGATTATATGAGTGTTTAAATGCAAAAACATTTTGGTGGCTGAGATAAGAGGTAATTTAACCACAAAGAGTTATAAAAAATATGTTACTTGTTGTATTTACAAGGAATTGACTGCATGGGGAGTCTATAAAGGCACCATAAAGGGAAGCGTCAAATGACTTTAGCATCTTCTAGAAAAATCATAACCCTACCGTGACTACCTAACCTTAGGACTTGGGCCATAAGATATGTAAAGTCTTAAATTTATGCTATATAAGTCACTAAATTCATGGTTCTCTATTACAACTTCCATGGAAAAATAATAAATAAGGGACTGTGACATAGAACACAGGTAGCCAGGTAATTAAGAAAACAGAAATATCAAAGCCTGCTTGATAAAGAATATGTTAGAATTATCAAAATTAAAGCACATAAACTTCTAAATACAGTTCCTGGAACATGGGTTCTCAGAAGTATTTATTACTTAATTTATTTAATTAATTGCAAGTATGAGTCAAGCGTTGAACTACGTGTTGATAGAATGAGGAAAATTTATATAGTTTTTTCTCACATTATGTATACTTACTTTTCTAAAAATAGAATTAATTTATTCTAGAAATTATATATTCCTCTAGTGAAATAAATAAAACATGATAAACCATATGAAATAACTTTATTTTTTAAATTGATAAATTGTAGTCATTTTATTTTTTAAAATTTGTTCACTTTACATCCTGATTATGTAGTCCCTACTGTCAACACCTCCGATCCCACCTTCCCTCCTTTATATCCTCTTTCTCTCTCCTATAATCCTCAGAAAGGGGAGCATTCCTGCCCAAATATCTGACTTCAGCCTATCAAGTCTCATCTGAGCTGTTTGTATACTCTTCCTCTGTTGCTTGTCAAGGACACCCTGCCAGGGGGAAGTGATTAATGTGGAATGGAGGGGCAGATTCCATTTCACAAGTAATTCTGCCTCCCCAGACTGTGGGACCCACAATGAGACTGTGATGCCTCTCTATTACATCTGAGAAGAAGGTCTAGGTCCTCACCACACATGATCCCTGGTTGGTGCATCAGTCTGTATTGTTGTGTGGTTATCCTGTTTATGTGGCTAATAACCACTTATGAGTGAGTATATACCATGTGTGTCTTTCTGGGTCTGTGTTACCTCACTGTATCTTTCTTATATACTCAAGTTTATTCATATATTTTACACGCTGTTATGAAAACTGATATTTAACATCAAAGCAATGTGTATGAAATATTTTAATCATGTGCTAATATTTTTATCTATATATGTTCATATCCTTTTGTATATACGTGTGTACATATATGCATCTATAAAAGATCAATTGTATCATATGGTAAAAGCAAAGAGCAGCTATTCTTATTTCATTCCTTTTTTACCAGTATCCAGAGAGGTGACAGAAATATTGTAAGCACCATTAGGTAATGGAAGCTATTCACATTATTAGCAGTGGAGTCTGTTAAGTGACCCAATTATTTGTGGAGTTGCCATGGCTTCACAATTAAAGAGAAACACTAAAATCAAGGAAGTGTTTCTTAGTAATTTGTGAAGGATCAATTTAATTGTCCTTTGCTGCTCAGTGCTACTAAGATTCAATAAATAGTTCATTTGGAGGGAACCTGCTGATGAGTGAAAGCAGCAGAAAACAATACGTCACTGTGAAGTCATCGTCCTGCTTTCCTCAGGGAAAATGCTAACACAGTAAGGCTAAATTAAAGCCTCAACTTTGAAAAACCTGTAAACATATACATTTAAATATAAAATCTTCATAATCTGTCTAAGTACACAGCCATTTGTGCTGAAAAACAATTATGTTACACACATTGGTAGTGTCAAAACGTGGGTGTGATAAGAACTATCGCCACATCAAATAACAAGCAAAGTCATTCTAATGACCTTAGTGGTTTGGGGTGTGTGAAAAACTACTTAAGAGTTCAATAAATTTATAGTGCTCAATAATTGTGTTGAAAATAAAGTCAAATGTATAACTGACATCGTTAAGAATGGAAAGAAACAATAGGATGGTGGATGGAGGCAGTGATTGAAGAGGACATTAAATTCTGCTACTCCTTTAAAGAATTTGGCTCAGTTCTTTCAAGATGGGACCACAATCCCCACTATTATTTTTCTTTTAGATTTTCATTTATTCCTTTCATTTTTAATAGTAGTATATTCTAATGAAATGAATTTGTTAAGGACAAAATAAAAGAAACAAATATATTAGGACATGGTCAAACACAATTTTACACTTTATGTTTTTCATTCTTTTCTGAAGTAGCTCATTTTGAAAGAATTTAATTTTCCTTAAAATTTATTATTACAACATGATGTATTGATACATGAATATTATTCAATGACTAAATCAAACATACATCATTTGGCATTCTGTATTAATTGAGAGAAGTATTAAAACTCTATATATTAACAATTTTCTATATGCAACATATTGTTAAATTCTATTCAGCAGCCTTTTTAATAAAAATCTTGATTAAAGCCAGACTAAACTATTTATGTGGTCCTGTGTGTTTAATAACTATTGTGTAAACTATCCCCAATAGTGACAATTGAAAAATATTTCTTCATGTCACTTTTGAGTAACCTTCATTCTTCATACTGAGCTAATCCCATCCCATTTTTAAATGTTCAATACAAAGTGACCAACACTAAAATATGTGGGCTAGTAACATTCTATAGCTCATATGGGTTGTACTTGTGTATTCAGGAATATATATATATTATATATATAATATATTTATATAGATGAACAGTTAATACAAAAGAGGGCATGAAATGGAAAGATCAATGGAGTTCTATGTTAGGAAAGTTAGAAGAAAGGAAAACAAACTTGAAGATGATGTAATTTTATTATAATCTCAAATAATAAAGAAAAGCAGAGAGCCTTGGATGTGGTCCTTTAAAGCAAGAATATATATATATATATACATATATATATATATGAATATATATACATATATATGTATATATACATATATAGTAAAAATAAACTCAGAGTTCTGTATGCTAACAAAAAAAAACTTAATTGAAGCACATTCGATAAAATCTCAGTCTTCAGCATCACCCTGTTGCCTCAAGAGTGTTGTTTCCCACTTGCTTTTCTCCTGTCAGTCTGTGGTTGATTGGTTTCATAAATGTATAGCTTCTGTGCTTTGCAACTTCTGTTATTAATTCTAACACTTACCTTGCATTTCAATGGGCATCTATTCAGTTAGAACAGTCATTCTGAAGCTGTGTTCGAAGTTAGATACCTCCACTAAAAATTACCTTTTTATGCACTCTTGCAGTATTTAACGAAAAAAGAAAAACTATAACAATTTGAAGAGAGAAAAATATTTACTCTTGTGTCTTTTTTCATTCTATTGTCTCTCATGCTGTTATGCCTGCACTCTCTCCTTGTCTTTACTAAATAAATCCAACACCTTTGATCTCTTTTCTAATTGTTCTATTATAGGCAAACTCTTACAAATAAAATTTACCCCTGATACTTGTCAACAGAAATGCAATTGCCTCACATATCTTCCTGTATATATTTTTATATTTTTAAAAATATAGTGTATTTGCTTATTTTTCAAAATGTATTATAAATTATTTTATTTTAAATTATTGTTAAATTATATATACATACGATACTATATCATATAACTTAGTAGAATATGGCAGATTAAAGGAATGATTCCGTTCATATCTATGGTTTATAATAATTGTGATAACTACATGCTTAGCAGCTTAATTTATCATTTGATTTTTTTCATAGTACTGATATACAACCAACTTTCACAATGCTTATGAACTTTGAAAAAAATGTGGTGCTTCAGAGAACTTTATAGAAAGCTCAAGACTTTGCAAGGATGTACCTTGCATCATTTTTTGTGGGTTTTTGTTTTGGTGTGTGTGTGTGTGTGTCTGTGGGTGTGTGTGGGTGTGTACTATTTTTTTCTCATAAATACCTTAAGACATGCAGCTATCACATCTGACATTTTGACATATTGATGTTTTGAGTGGGTTCTGATACTTCTGTTGGCTTTCATATTAAGTTAACAGAAACTGCTTTTCCAAATTCTACAGTCCCTTTGGCATGTAATTCAAATCACAATCATATTCAATGTGTTTGAAATAGCCCTGCTTCCACTAAGGAATAATAACAGCAAAAGCATCCACAAATTTATATTTTTTAAGCCAGATAATTGGTCCACGATGTTGAAATAATAGGTTTCTTATTGAAATATCTTATGTTGTCATATTGGTGAATCCTTAAGGAAATCAATACAGTATTTTATTTTATTTATCTTTTTAAGGCTCCAAAAATGAGAAAGTTAATCTGCTTAAAATATGATTCAATAATTGAGAATTATTCAAATAAATGCCAAATACACAAATGTATCTTATTGTTTATGTACTAACAAACAATTATGGAACTTGTGATTGTTTATCATGGAGTCAGAGGAAAACAAAACTCAAACTGATGAAATGCACAGGAGACTGATAACTATTGCAAAAAAGTTTACAAACATTAATTCAATTTCTCTCATCTAAAAAGTAGGAAAAACAAATATGAACTGTAAGAAAAGAAAATTAGCTCTCTACACATCATTATAAACATTCATTTTTTTTTATTCCTCTTTTATTATATTATACAAGTTAATTTCACTATACAGATATTACTATTTAATTTGAATTGGAAGTAAATACAATTTACCATGGCAGAAAAATATAAATTGAGAGACAATTATTTGGCTTAGTAGCAGCTGTTTATACATTTAAGAAAATTTAAGGACAGCCCACAATAGGGTGTTAGAGAGCAGCCAATGATTGTGAACTTCCTGACGTGGGTGCTAGGAGTCAAATTTTGCTCCTATGAAAAAGAATAAATGGATTTCTCTTAACCAGTAGGCCAATTCTTTAAACCCTGATTTTAAGTTGTAGTGTGAGGTATATTAGCCTTTGACTGTTAATTTTGGTAACTCACATGCTAAGGAAGAATAAAACTATTGTCTATTTATTCATGGGTTGGTTTCTAGATATGCTATAGAATATAAAAAAGAGTCTTTGGAAATCTGAAAAGTAAAAGTTATATTTAATTATTTTAGAACAAAATAATTTGTTTTTTTGAATATTTCAGTGATAAACTTTGAAGTAACTATTCCTGTTTTTCTTTTACATAAGTACATAGATTTCTAGGTAAGTCATCCAATGTTTTGTTGTTGAGAGTGGCATTGCATTGTCCACTCATTTGACCACAAATCTGTATAGTGTTTCTTCACTAAAGCATTTGTACCCTGGTCTAAAGTCTGGTGATATGGCTTCACATATACTACTGCACACCTTTCATTACTCGTCAATGTGTGAAGTGCTTAAGAGTTATATGTCAAAGTCCCATCTTTCCTCTTTGTCTGCTACCAACCTAGACTACTTTAAGGCATTCAACAGATATTGAGCTAATCTAAATATATTAATTAGATATCAGGAAGTTTGTTTCCCTTACATTATATGATTTTGTTCAATTATATCAAAAGCTTAGTTCATAATAAAAATGTCTCTGATGTTATAAATTATAGCGATGAACCATTTAGTCCAACAAAAGATCTGATATTCTCCAAAATCTATAAATACATTTGCTATATTAACATAATTGTGTTTCCGAATTTCAGCCAATCGTATTATATTGCTTAAACTCTTGTGACAGATTGACATTCTAAGAATTCACTCACTTTAAAATCGTTGAGGTTTTCTCATTATACTGCAGTAATTTCAATAAGTTATTTGAAATGAAGAGGTAAGCTTATAGTTGGCCCCCAGTGTTCTCAAATAGCTGTTATAAAATTTAAAATGTAACATAAACATGTTTTATTCAATATGAATAAGATTAGGGCTCCTTTACACTCTCCTTTATATATATATATATATATATATATATATATATATATATATATATATATATATATATATATCTTCTGAGAATGTAACATTGTTAAAATGAACAAACAATGAAATGATTAGTGTTACAAGTAGTTGAATTTTTATTGACAAATAATTTCATAAGTTGCAAGGTAAAATATATGGCCACTCAGTTTGCAGATAACACTTATTAAGGGCTAGATTCCTATCTACCTGTGTTAAAACCTGCCTTTTGACACACCTTTATGTCTCTAAGGATTAGAATTCCAAATTTTATATATATATAAAATATGTCTCTATCTCTACCTTTATAATCTCTACCTATATCTCTATTTTTATATCTCTATCATCTCTCTCTGTCTCTATATCTATCTCTATACTTTCTACCCATAACTGGAACAAATTAGCTATCCTTATCGCATTTTCCTGGGAAGTTTGGAAGCTGAGTCCCTACTAAATTTTGTTCTGAACCATAGAGAGGATGTGACATAATTCAAATTATTTATCCTTACAGTTGCTTTAAGAGAATATTCTGATGCTAACTTAAAAGAAATTAAAGAAAAAGGGATGCATAAGAGGGAAGAGAGGAGAAAAAGAGGGAAATGAATTCGTGTTACAAAGCAGTAAAGGATTAGGTTATATATAAATTATCTTAAAAGAATCTCCATTTGTGATCATCAGACCAGGGTGGGATGCAAATTTTAACTATCATATCCCCAAATGTGTGGATAACTTGTTTAAAATAGTTTTATATCATGAACGTATATGATAATAGATTTTACTTGGATATTCATTCAAGTTATGTTAAGTGGATTCGTGTAAGAGCTTTTGTTTTAAAAGAGTATATATATTTACTGTTCCCAAGTCTGTGAACAGATGTTCTACCAACATTTATAAATCTATAACAGAGTCATTAGCTATATGATGCCCAGTTGAGATGCATATGGAATTTTACAATGAAATCCTGAGCACTGTACCTAGTAAATTTCATTTGGACCTCTCAAGATCAGTACTGTGGTGGTTTTCATACACTTCATCAATAGAGTTACTAGACTCATAGGAGAGTGTTTTATTCCCTTCTTTCTTTTTGCCTTTTTCTTTATTTCCTTTTTAAATTTTTGTTTTGTTTTTGTTTTTGGCTTTGGATTTTCAAGACAGGGTTTCTCTGTGCAGCCTTATCTGTCATAAACTTACTCTGTAGACCAGGATGGCCTGGATGTCACAGAAATCTGGTAGGAGCTATGTTACTTCTCTTGAGAAAACTTGAGTCTTCTGTGAGTGATTTCCTTGCGGCAAGGCCCTTGGAGTTTTTCTTCCATTTGGCGAGATCTAGTAGGAATGATTCCCAGAATGACTTAAGTCAACCCTTGAGAGATGGAGCCTTGATTCCTGCTTATGATCCCTGTTTGTTTATTAAAAGTCATGTAAAGACATGATTGGCTAAGACCTTTATAATGAATATTCTTTAGTAGATAGTCTTTAATATTGATGAGGAAGAGGGGCTTGGAAAGGTCAACTACTTCTTCTGAGGACCAGAGTATGCTAATGCATTAGAGTGAGGGAATGGTGAACACCAAGAGAAGATAGATCCTGGAGAGACAGGACCTACTGAGATGAGGACCTAAAGGTCAATAGTGGAGAGTTTATTCTTAGGTCAAGAGGTCAAGTTAATGTAACTTTAGGACAAGCTAGTATTTAAAATTTTGTCTTGATCTTAAAGAAATTGGATAGATTCAGTCCCACCTTGGACAGGAATAAAATAGTATTGGATAATGACAAATGATAATTATTTCTGCTTAATGAGTAAGTTGTAATAGAGTAGGACCATATTATATAATTACATAAAATTGGCTTATAAACTTAATATATATTAAGAATATATTGACTCAGATTGGCTCATAAACTTAATACTTATTATGAATATATTGATTCAGATTATAATAAGATATAATGTTATTTTTACTGTTAGAGACTTATTCTAGGATATTAATTGTTTTTACTTTAAAACTGCATGTTTACTTCCAGCCTACATACAAACCAAACTTGTTGAGCCTGGCTAGATATAGTCATTTAGTTTGCAATACTTAGGTGTATTTAGTTACAACATAATCATTTGGATTATAATACTATATTGCTTAAATTCGGACAAAGGTCAATCACTAAGTAAAAGGGAACATGAGAAACTTAATACTGATATTTTGAATAATAATTATAGGTTAATTTGGTATTTAAATGCGTAATGCTTCTAAATTCTGTATAAATAAAGACAGCTGGAGCTATTCAGGGCCACTTCCTCAAACTGCAACAAGCGGTCAGAGTTTTCCCTTTTCCAACTCCACATCTCCATCCAGGGTTACTGAACTCACTGGATACAGTCTCTGGCAGATATCTGCATGCCTTGCCATATGATTTCTGGGGTTAGAGGCATGTGCCACCAGAACTTGGCTATTATGTCCCATTTTGAACTCCACACAGGGAGCCAAGAATTGCATAAGACTCCTTCCTAACACAATGCATGTAATATAAAGAACCTATCTAGATGATGCAGAATCCTCAAAGCACAATGTTATCCCCAAGAAATAGAAAAATATTGGAAAACACAGTATTCTGGCGTTTACTATGCATGAGTTTAAGGTTTTCTTGATGGAATTGTCAGTCACAATGGATGACAGATTTATGTGGGCTGTAGAACGATTAATATTATATTTGCTACAAATCAATGTCAAGTCAACTTGGGTAGGTGTAGAAATGATTTTCAGGCAGACAAGTTCAAGGACTTGTCACGACCGAAAGGAAAGCAATGGAAAACTGATTCTCAGAAAAATGATTTGAAAAGGTTGATTGGATTCAAACTTGCATAACTTTCAAGAAAGCAGGCTGCTTCATTAAAGGCTCCTGGTTGTTATGTGTCTCATCTACAGATGGGGCTTAAAGGCAAAAGGTCAAGGTTTATGTTTTGATTTAAAGCCATAAGTTCATAAAATAGACTACATGGATAAAAATCTAGACTTTATTACCAAGCAGCTTTTATCCCACACTTACCTCTCTCTGTGTCTCTGCTCATCGTATATGAACCAAATGCATAGTTTTTCTATAGTGTTGGTTTGCTAGGGATAAAGGAGCTATGAAAATAGAGCGAAAGAAATGTATATGAATGTGAAGTGTTTATTTCTAGTTCCCTTAAGCTTCATGAAACACATGGTGAACAATCTTGAAATTATCATGAAGCAGTCTCATATTTAGACAGGAGATTTATTCTATTTCTATTATTTACTTAATTCAGAGTATTTTCCAGTATGCCAACATGGGTCAGCACTGGTACTCAAAAGTCACACAATGGTACCATATCAATGTTCATCTTCACAAAGTGATCACTTTTTAAAGAAAAGGCAATTGCTAAGAGAGCAATCTTATTTTCCAGATATCACATATTACATATAAAACAATAGAAAAATATCATCAAGAAGTATTGCGTAAATGATTGACTATAAAACTATCTTAGCTAAATGGTAATCATGAAGGCTCACACATTAACAATTTAGTGAGCAAACACAAGGCTTTACAAGATATAAGGTCTTATACGGCAAAATTCAAATGTATCATTTTTCCAGGCAGAAGGTTTGTAGTTTATATTTAGAGTTCTTCATGAGAAAGGAATGTTTCATATTTTCAATGACAAATTACATTTTTGGCTGACAAGGAACACATACCTTGTAGCGATGTGATGTGTTCCTAAACATAATTTTACAAAAAAAAACTCAAGAAAGTCTGTATGTAATTATCAATAGACAAAGTGACATTGTTACTCATGTAACCATGCAATTAATTGAAACTGTGTAACAGAATGTGTAATAATAAAAAAAGAAATCTCACAGGGGAATATCAAGCATGCACAACACTGTCATTATTGCTAATTCCTAAACTACCTTGGCATATAATACCCACAATTTCTGTAGATAATTACATAAGAAAAATTAATGAGCCTCGTTTGTAGAGTTGCCACCATGCTTTGGGTATTAAGAATATTTTATGAACATCTACAGCCTTAATTGCTGTAAACTTTTGTGTTGGTATTACTGTTATTTTATAAAGAACCTGTGTAAAAGAATCAGGTCTGTCTCATATTAGGGGCTTAATTTATCTGCTGCTAAAATTATACTATCACAGAATATAAAATTTATAGGGAAATACTGTTAATTTTTTGATATATTCGGGGTTTTTTTATATATTTGAATTATGTGACACATCTCAGGATCACTTGTCATGGTTTACTGTAGTTTCTATTTTAACATGATTCTAGGCAATACTAATATCAAACAAAACATAAAGAATACAGTTTTATTGTCTAGCAAAGTCCATTACTTCGGTTTCTACTATCAAGTCACATATAGTTACAAAATTCAGATTAAGTATTGAGCTTTGGAGAGGTCTCTAATTTAAATAAAGAATATGCATTGCCTTAAATAATGACCTAATTCATTTTAGATATATATATAATGTACTTATGTAGTCAGTACACAAATATGTTATTTATGAATCAATATCAAGCCATGTTTGTTGAAATATGCCAGGGTCCAACAGGTTTAATCAGAGAAGTTACAAGTTTTAGGACATAGTGAATCTCAGTTTTATCTGGGCTACATGATGAAACCCCATTTCCAAAAATCTAAACTAATCCAAGAATAATTTTTCAAAGATTTATTTCTATTCTATATTGACAGTGGAGCTTCTCTCGTTGCCAAAACATAAATTGAGAAAAGAAGGGATATGTTTTTGTAAGACGGTTTTTTTCTAACAAGCTCTACTTTATTATTTGTATACTATTTTACATTCAGGCATTAAAATTATCAAAGCTTAGTTGCCCTGTGCATAGTAAACACTGAGTAAGTATAGCATGAAAAATTATAAAAATATTATAAGGTTATCAGATTAAGTTTTGGGCAAACTTCATATTAAATATACTCTAATATTATTGTATTTTATATGATTAAGTTGCATATATGATCCTAAAGATCATTATTATTAAGTTAATAATTGGGTGGGTGACTGTACAGGCTGAAAGTGTAGGTATAAGATACATTTGTGTAGAGTTGAGTCCAGAGTTATCGAGGATCGCTAAACATGAGACATAAAGAATAGCTATCTAGGCCAAGTATATTTTCTATATTTTTAATCATTATACTAGCTCTATCTAGTGGTCATATACAATAATTACACTGAAGTAATAATTATAAGTTAATATTTTAAACTACAACGTATTGAAGTCTAATACATTGATTAAAATAATTAAAATATACTAAAATTATATTACATGTCATTCCTTTGTATAGTATTTGTTTTGGCAAGGGATAATATTAGTTGGGCCCCAAAATACTTAGCATAATATCTACTCTTGGTTTGAACATAGGGTACTGCTAAACACAGAAGGAATGTTTAACAGAAGACTCCTGAGATTTAAACATAGTATATAAGCAAGAGCTGATCAAAAATGATGATAAAAACATGTGTTTCCAACAGTGCCAAATCTTTTCTCCTTCAAGGAGTTCATGAAAGAAATAATTACTAAATATGTTTCACATTAAGATGCTTTATGTCTAGACAGATGTTTAAGTTGATAAAGATGAGGTATATGATAGATATGGATTTACATCCAGAATTTTAGATGCATCAAGAGAGGAAAGATGTTTTCCTCAAGGCTGCCAAATACAGATAGTGAAAACACTAGGAATGTAACATTTATATACTTCCTGATTGATTCATGGTTCTTCTTTATGTAGATAGTTTATCATATATATGTGTAATAATATAATTGTTTATGTAGAAAAGAAAAATAATAAAAAATAATAAAACAAATAAACAAAATTGGTTCAATTTTTGATTTACAACTTGGGCATTGATTCTGGTATAAATTGTTAAATTCTGTAAATTGTAAAATATTGAAAAATAAAAATCTCCTCTCCCACTTTATGGTAATAGGCTATCAAGTCTTATCTTCTTAGTCTGCTTATTCTTTCTTTGAGTGCCACCAGTCCTCCCCACCAAGGGAGGTCGTCAAATATGGGGCACCAGAGTTCATGTCAGAGTTTGTCCCCACTCTCCACAAAACTGTGAAGAATATCCTGTTCATTGTCTAGATCAGCATAGGGGTTTGATGTTTACTACTTGTTTTGTCCTTGCTTAGTGCAATAGTTTGAGAACACCCCTCTGGGCCCTGATCCACCCATTAAGATGTTCTTCTTGTAGGTTTCTGGACCCTCTGGATCCTTCTATATCCCCATCTCCTATATTTGTCTTACCTAGAGTCCCAGTAGGATGTTTTTACATCTATCCCAATCTCATGGTAAGTGAGGATTTTCATGGGACATGCCTTTTGGGCTAGTGCCCAATTATAAGTGAGTATATACCACGTGACTCTCTCTGCTTCTGGGTTAACTCACTCCGTATGATCATTTCTAGTTCAATCCATTTGTCCACTTATTTCGGGCTTTCCTTGTTTTTAATAGCTGAGTAGTATTCCATAGTGTAAATGTATCACAGTTTCTTTATTCATTCTTCTACGGAGGGGCACTTGGGCTGTTTCCAAGTTCTGGCTATTATGAATAAGGCCACTATGAACATGGTTGAGCATAAGTCCTTGTTGTGTGGTGAAGCATTTTCTGGGTATATTCCAAGGATTGGAATAGCTGGGTCTTGAGTAAGACACATTCCCTGTTTTCTGAGAAAGCACTAGATAGATTTCCAAAATGATTGTACAAGTTTGCATTCCTACCAGCAATGAAGGAGTGTCCATCTTTCTCCACTTCTTTGTCAGCATTTGGTGTCACTTGAATTTTTGATGTTAGCCATTCTGATGAGTGTAAGATGGAATCTCAGAGTCGTTTTGATTTGCATTTCTCTGATGACTAAAGATGTTGAGCATTTCTTTAAGTGTTTCTCAGCCATTCGATATTCCTCTGTTGAGAATTCTGTTTAGTTCTGAGCCCCATTTCTCACTTGGGCTATTTGGTTTGGTGGTGTTTAATTTCTTGAGTTCTTTATATACTTTTGATATTAGGCCTTTGTCAGACATAGGGTTGGTGAAGATCATTTCCCAGTGTGTAGGCTGTCGCTTGCTTAGCTATCTTTAAAAAAAAGTGATTCTATGTGAATCTCATACCATGCACCGCAGTCTCACTAATCTCCCTGTCCCTTCATATCTATCTTCCAGCCTATTAACCACCCTCTTTTGAAAACAAAACAAAATCATAAGAACAAAAATATACCCCTGCGGAAGCTGCAGTTTATCACAGTGAGTCTCAAGGTATAGGTTTTTTTTTTTTTTTTTTTTTTTTTTTTTTTTTTTTTACCAAACAGCTTTTCTTGCAAATGCCCACTGTAATGACCCATTGGTTTCGATTGAGGCCTATTGCCCTATTGCTTCTGCTCCACTATCAATACAGTATTCTTACCAGGACTGCTCTCAGATATCCAATTTTTCCCCCTGTGTCCTCGAGATCTTGTATCTTTCGAACCGCAGGACCAGTTCCTTCGCACACTCACCACTTTGTGTATGGGGTGGATGTTGCTGTGGTTGAACTCTGGATGTAAGCTTGGCTGTAAGCTGAGTTGGGCAGTCCATCATTTCTCCAGTGACAACATCACAAGGGCCAGTTCTCCAGCTTTGTGGGCCCTTCAG
>NW_026131971.1:0-30754 GCF_903995435.1 Acomys russatus
GTGAGAGGATTAGCTTCTCAGGACATCCATGTCTTCATTTGAGTTCTTGCTTATCAGAATATGTCTCAGTCAAAGTAGAACTCTAAAATTCCTATCATCTGCTCTTCAATCGTTAGCTATGGACAATGATTGTAGGACACAGAAAAGCCTACCTGATCTCTAAATTCTCCCTGTTGGCTAGGTTTCCTAGTACAGGAATGTACTGTGTAGCTTGAAGGAATAGCAAAGATATCAGTGATCCCATGCAATGCCAGGCCTTGCAGTCTACATCAGCCTTCAGGTAAGATGTACCCATTAGTGCCTGGTTGTTACAAAGCAACCAAATTTTGTAATTGGATATTTGGCGTGAACCATAGAAAAGAGTTTTCCCCAGGTAAACATAGTCAAAAGTCCATGCCTAGAGATTACATAGACCCTAGAAGACCATGGTTGTACTGCTAATGGTCATGTTGTCAAATTTCCTCAGGAATTTTCCTCAGGAAAACCAAGTAGATTAGTTCTGCACTCAGCCTTGCTTACAGAGGCTTCTGTGTTCAGTACGTAATAATTGATGGAGACATTCACAATGCATCAAAGTGCTGAGAACGATTGACAGAATGCTCAGTCACAGAAGAGTCAATGATGTCACCCTTTTGCCCAAATGTTAATTTCATATATTTGAAAGAAAGGAGGAGTATAGAGTGCATTTCCTCAGAGGATTAGGACTGACCCAGGTGTTTATACCTCCTTCTTCTCCAGCTGGACTAGGGCCTTATCTAAGAAGAACCATGCTCATGAATATGCAAATTACTTGAGTCTACGATGGTAAATACAGAGATGTCCACACCCCTAAAACAACATCTGATCAGTGTCTTCTGCACAGTGAACACACGATCCCTAAGAATGGAATGGATCTTGATCATCCTCTTCCTTCTGTCAGTACCTACAGGTAAGGTTCTCCCCAGTTCCACTCCAAAAATGCAGACACTGACTGAGGTGACAATACCATCCACTCTGCCTTTCCCTCCACAGGTGTCCACTCCGAGGTCCAGCTGCAGCAGTCTGGGGCTGAGTTGAGGAGTCCTGGGTCCTCAGTGAAGTTGTCCTGCAAAGCTTCTGGATACACCTTCACAGACTACTCTATGAGCTGGGTGAAGCAGAAGCTTGGACAGGGGCTGGAGTGGATTGGATCCATTAATACTTTCTATGGTAATACTGGCTACAATCAGAAGTTCCAAGGCAAGGCCTCACTGACCGTAGACAAATCCTCCAGCACAGCCTACATGGAGCTCAGCAGCCTGGCATTTGAGGACTCTGCTATTTATTACTGTGCCAGACCACAGTGCTGCAACCACATCCTGAGTTGTCAAAAAACCAAGGGGTGCAGGAAGCTGCCCTGAGACTGAGAAGACAGAGGAGATTAGCCTGAGTACTTGCTCAAAAATAATCATTGTGAGCATTCATTATTTTCCTATTCCTTCTCAGTCTTATAATGCCCTTGTCACATTTTTTAAAAAGACATCTTCAAATAATGTGATGTCGATTTAGAATACACCTACAGAACACCAGACCTCTCAACATCTTCACCAGTGGACACCTCCACTGAAATGTTTCTTTTTAAATAAAACAATAAAAAGGGAAGACCATGATGATGCATTGATAGAGACCAACTCAAGCACACAAAGGATAACATGTTGGGCCACAGTGGTGGCACAGCTTTCTGCCAGGGCCTCTACAGCAGAGCAGGTGAGGCTTCATTTCCTTGGGTCCCTTTGGCAGGATGCTAGAGGTCTACTCAAGAACACAGGGTTTACTGAGATTGGTAACAGCAGGGTTTGGCCAGTATGCAGGGGATTCTTCTAGTTCTGGGCTCTGAATTGAATGCAGTTCTATAGTGAACTGGAAAAACATCTGTAGCACTTGGTTCAATGATTTCCCTGTTACCTGCTGTAGAAGTTTCTTTCAGTACCCAGATACTATGCACAGCATGAAGAGGTGATCTCCACAAAGTGTCCCGGATGTTTAAATAGCCCAAGAGTGAATCCCTGAAGCAGAGATTTACTGCTGAAAAATGTTTTTTAAATCACAGGTTCTTCATTCCCTCCAGTCCAGAAAAAGCAAATAGTTCAATACACTCTAACACCAAGCCTTTGAAAGCTAGCTACTTTTTCAAAGTCACCACTCATTGGTGTTTTAAATCATAGTGTTTCCTGAAATTATAAGCGAAGTAATTCATGTTCACTGTTCAAGGGTAACGTCATATTTTTGTGTGTGTGCTTTTAGGCAAAAACACAATCTCCCTTTGTGTTATAATAATTAATTTCATTTCAAGTTTATGTCTGATGTGAACATTGTATTCTTTTAAGTTTGAATTGATTGGTCTGGGAATGTTTATAGGGCCAAATTCAGGTTGGACAAGCTACATTCATCAAGAAGAGGCAAAGTTTTCACCACCCCATAGAATTCTGTATTCTCTCCCTTGGTGTATCACAATAAAACTAGATTTCTAAGACACACTTCCTGAGCTATATCAGATTGTTGACAGTACAATACTATCAACAAAACATTTCAGGGATCTTCCTTCATCGGAGTGGAAGTAACAAAATAGAGACCATGTACCAGGTAGTGAGTACAGAGAGACCACTGTCAGTTATAATATATTTCTATTTATAGATTGCATCAGGTAACATTTAAGTTAAAGATTCTACAAGTAACAGATTGGTGGTATACATGGCTTACTAGTAGATTGTCATGATAGAGATTAAACCACAAAAAGTAGATAACATCAGGTAAAAGAGTGCTGCCTCTAAAATATCCAAACAAAGTCTATGCTAACCAGCAATTTTGGAGGAAAAATAATCTTACAAAACTGAGATGAAAATGTTTATTCACCAGCACTAAGCAGACGTTATGTTCATCCCTGGAGGTCATGCCTCTTCCAGGCAGTTCAATGAGGCGGTGCATTGTCACAGCTACATGAAGTCCTGCTCTACCATTAACTTCTCTCTTTCCTGTCAGGAAAAGCTTACTGCTGCTAGGTATGTAAGTTGACCCTTACTGACAGCTATTTAGAGTAACACAGGTGTAGTTAATAAAGCATTCTCTAATAGAGGACCTATTGAAGGTATTACCGTTCCCAATCTGAGGTTGTGTTACAGAGCTAAAATAATGAAAATAGCATGGTATTGGGAAGAAACAGACACACTGATCAATGGAATCATCTTGAAGATACGGACATACATCTATGCATCTGTGGAGCACTTGATTTTTGATAAATAAATTAGTCATACATACTGAAAAAAAGCATCTTCAACAAGTGATCTCATAAAAAAAGGATGATTACATGTAGAAGAATACAAATGAATCCATACTCATTTCCATGAAAAAAACTCAATTTGAAATACATCAATTAACTCAATACAAGGTCAGATACACTGAATGTGACATAAGAAAAAGAGAGGAATTATCTTGACCTTATTGCCACCAGAAAAGACTTTCTGAACAGAATATCAAAAGCATAGGCAATAAGAACAACTAATAGTATTTCATGAAAGGACCTCATGAAATTTGAAAGCTTTTGTATGGCAAAGGATCATAATTTATATAAAGCAGTAGGCTAAAGAATTAAATTTATATTTAAATCAACTAAAATTTGATAAAAGTCTAAAATATAAAAGATTAGTAATTCAAAGAAAATTGAGGTGAAGAAAACAATGCAAATAAAAAATGGAATATGTATATCTAAGCAGGCAAATCTCTAAATATAAATTATGAATGACTAAGACACACTGGAAGAAACATTCTTAATCACCACAGACATGAAAATCAAGACTACTTTGAGATTTTTATTATATACCACTCAAAACTTCCAATAACAATAAAATGATGTCAACCAAAGCTGACAAAGTTGTAGAGTTATGGAGTGCTTGTGGAGTGTGTAGTTGCAATGTCTTTACAGAAAAATATGAGGCATTCCTCAAGAGGCTGGAAGTTTATCTACCTCAACATCCAGCTATCACACTGTTCACCATACATCCAAACGACCTTACATCTATGAAATTCACAGGAAATGGATGGAACTAAAAAGAAACCACTTTGATTGAGATAATTCAAGTTCAAAATGGCAAATATGTTCATATACACTCTCTGTGGATGTTATCTGTTAAGTCTTCCGTAGGCTGTCTAAGGTCCTTATGGACATAGATGTAAGGTATGTGGTAAGGATCTAGGGGAAACTATGTTTTTCCCTAGGAATGAGTAAATAGTTGTGGGTAGATGGGTTGGAGATTGGAATGGGAGCATCAGACTGAGTGGATGGAAGAGGGAGGGAAGTGAGGTGATATGAAGAGAGAGATAGTTAAATCTTATGTCCATTTGAGGGATGATATAGCCACAGACCTGAATGCAGTAGAGTTGATGTCAGTGATGCAGGTAAAACATTTCCATTATAGATCTCTCATACAGGCATAGACGCTGTGCTCATGTATCTCTGAGAAGAGTAATGAGTGTCATGAGTGCTGAATTAATGGGCTTGAGCCAGGATCAACTCTATCTATTTGAAATTCCTTACCAATTTAATATTCCCATAAATTTGTGCTCACAGCTGCAGAACAACAATGATGATGGTGAAGCAATGTTTAGTCAGTCGTATGAAGCCTGTGGCTGTGAGTGATGTGAAAATGTAGAGGCAGAAATTCATACAGCAGGCTACTTTCTGGAATCCCCAGAGTCATTTGTGAGAACATTATGCAGAAAGACAGAGAAAACTAAAACACACAATTATAAACTTTTCTCTTCAGGAGCATTCAATCTGTTCAGGAGTGTTGGTGTTGTGTTTTCACTTTCATTTAATACATGAATTTTTAACATTTTAGTTTCTTTTTGATTTCTTCTTTTATTTTGTTGAATCTTCATGAAATTGGGGAAATACGCTTTTTTCACTGTAGATTTTAAAATACATTACATTGTGACTAGATGGATTTTTTCCACTGTCCTTAAATATGTGAATTTTTTATTCTGTATGTTTTTATTAATTTATTCTTGTTACATCTCAATGGCTATCCCATCTCTTGTATCCTCCTATTCTTCTCTCTCTCCCGCTGTCTTCCTACTCCCCTCCCCTATGACTGTGACTGAGGGGACCTTCCTCTCCCTTTATATGCTCATAGGGTATGAAGTCTCTTCTTGGTAGTCTGCAATCTTTCCTCTGAGTGCCACCAGGTCTCCCCGTCCAGGGGACATGGTCAAGTATGAGACACCAGAGAACATGTGAAAGTCATACCCCACTCTCCACTCAAATGTGGAGAATGAAATTAAACGCCACCAAACCAAATAACCCAATTGAGACATGGGACTTGGAACTAAACAGAGAATTCTCAACAGAGGAATAGCAAATGGCTGAGAAACACTTAAAGAAATGCTCAACCTCCTTAGTCATCAGGGAAATGCAAATCAAAACAACTCTGAGATTCCATCTTACATCCATCAGAATGGCTAAGATCAAAAATTCAAATGACACCACATGCTGGCAAGACTGTGGGGAGAGAGCAGCAATCCTTCATTGCTGGTGGGAATGCAAACTAGTACAGCCACTTTGGAAATCTATCTGGTGCCATCTCAGAAAAATGGGAATAGGGCTTCCTCTCGACCCAGCTATTCCACTCCTTGGAATATACCCAGAAGATGTACCAACACAACAAGATATATGTGAATTTTTAAATATTTGTTTTGGTTCACAAGATGTGATCCCCTTTAGAGTAGTTATTGTGGTCTGCTGCATAGAATAGAAATGTATTCTTTGGGGTTTCTATAGACAACTCTGTGGACATCCATCACTGAAGAAATCAAAGAAAGGAAAGGGATCAATGCTTTTAGGGACCTGTGTATATATTAGTTCTAAAGAATATGATAGTAAGACTTATATAAAAAATTTCATATCTCCCAAGGAAAAAATTGAAGAAGATATCAGAAAAAGGAAAGAGCTCCCATGCTTCTGGATCAGGAGACTCAACATAGTAAAAATGGCCATCTTACCGGGACAATCTACACATTCAATGTAATCCCTTCTCAAAGTATCTTCCTACTTATTTTTTAAATTTAAATAGTTCATTTTGAAATTAAATGAAAAACAGATGGAAGGCTAGAATGAAGGAAGTAAAGGACATTGGAAGGAATGAAGTGACAGAAGGAAAGAAGAAAGGAAGACAAGAAGGGAGGGGGAATCCTGGCAATATCTTTGTGTGTAAATCTCACATTTTTCCAAGTTGACAGGCTTTACGTCTTTTGGCTTTGATAAATTGCTCAAAGTGTAAGTAACCTGAAGTTGAGACATAAACAAGAGTTAATGGTGATGCATATTTAATGTGCATAATGGTAAAATGTAGTATAATAAGTTAGTAAAATCTTCTTTGGAATTTTGCTCTTCTGATTTATTTTTTTCCCTCTGAAGAATTTTTCATTATTCTTCTTTAAGTGTACAGAGTAATTTCTTCTAAGAAACTATATTATTTCTATGTCAATGTTGTAAGTAACGTTTCTAAATATTTGTTGAGCAGGGACAGTTAAAATAAACTATGAATATAAAATAATTGTGCAAAGGAAAAGGAACAGGTGCAGAGAAGGGACAGCACGCGTGTTTCCTGACTCCACCTAAAGTATATTCCTCTCAGTTAACCACACTCAAGTCTCAGGAGACCATGTTATATGCTACTCAGGACCTTCGCTTTGAAGGACACAATAGAGGTCACTCCAGTTAGTTCTTAAAAACCATGTCACTCTCCTGGAAAGCTACAAACACAGAAATGATCCAATTCAAAGTTCCTGTCAATCATCACAAATACAGTGTATCACATATTAGAATGAATTCCTCAACTGGAAAAGTAGGACCTGACAATCTACTTTTCTTGAGAGGCAATTTCAAGGCTCTTCATGTCATCTCTCACACTCCAGTCAGAATAAAAGCATGGAAGCCTTGAGGAATGGGCAAGACTGAATAGCTGAAAGGATATTAAGCAAGGTCCCAGAAGGAATGTAATTTGTAATGAAAAAAATTCAACTTCACTTTAAATAGAGTAATGGGGTTGCCCAAAGCAATACAGTAGAACAGAAGGAAAATAAGGGTCTACTGGGCTAGAAGACCTTTCAGTTTTGTACCACAATTTGTACCCAGTCCTCAGTAATTATTCTTCTTCCTTTCCTCAATCTTTCTTCAGCAATTAGTTCTTTTAACTCTCTGTTCCCCACCAGCTCAATTCTTCCTACCAAGGAACCAATGAGACTTTCTCTTCTATTTTCCCAAAGCTGGTCTACAGGACATTATCATACAAATAAATGCAAATTCAAATGTTCAAAACATTTAAAAAGGTACTCGATGCATGGAATTTATATTTTCCACATATTTTTCTGTACAGTATCACACAGAAGTCATTATGCATGAATCATTACAAAGTTACATTGTCTATGTTACTATTGAAAGAGACAGTGTGATACTTCAATGACAGCCATGACAAATCTACCAATAGGGGATCTCAGGATCATCAGGGGGCACAATTGAGCCAACAATCTCCAGTTGAGAGATGAAGTGGGTGTGCAGGGGACACTGTTTCATCTGTGGTTTCATTTCTTAAGTCTATAGCTGCCCTGCTCCTGCTGTGAGTGACATGTAATATTTTCATGCTAAAACACAGTGGAGATTCATTGATAAATACTTCAAAGTTTTATATTTTCTTGTTTGTATTTATTTTTATGTAGCTTGAAAATGTTTACACTGTATATTCCTGTCACTGATCCTTCCCAAACTTACACCTCAACTTTCCTCACATACCCAGTCACACAACTTTCAATCTTTCTGTAGAAAGCAAAATAAATAAATAAATAAATAAAAATAAAATAAATAAATAAATAAAAAATAAAAAGAAAGAAAGAAAGAAAGAAAAACTAAATAAAAGGAACACATGGAGATACAAATACAAGTCTGTCACCATGATATATAGGCAAAAATGTGAGACAAAAAGAAATGCACAAAATATTGTAAAGGTTAAATATCTACAAAAATATTTTCGAGTTCATTTACTGCTGGCCTTCTAATGCTGGACATGTGAGGTTAATGATTTACTGATTGATTTAATAAACTTATTGTTTACTCTGTGATGTTCCATTGAAGAAAACTAATTTTTCCTTTTCAAGTGATGTCAGTTTCAGGAAATTCTTGCTTGGGTAAGAAAATTAGGCCATCTCCCTCTCTCATCACTGGGACTCCATTCGGATGGAGTTTGTGCAGACCCTGTGCATGCTGTCATAGTCTCTGTAGGTTCAAATGTACATGAGTCCTGTTATGTTCTGGAAGACAGTTTCCTTGGAGTCATCTGACCCCTATGGTTCTTATAATCTATGCAGTATTTAGATAATGTCTAAGAAATAGAGTCAAATTATGGAGTTATTGTGGACAACGTAGAAGAGTAGCAATCCCTCATAAGGTTTCTGGAACCTGTGGGAGCTCTCTAATCAATAACTCACGGGTTTTTATTATTTGATTGGTACTGAGATGTAGTTCAATTGATAACTTGTGTCTCCTGGGAGCAGAAGTTTCTATCCATGCAGGTACCTCTGTTCAAAAACTCCTAAGTTAAAATAAAACATGTGACTTCATGAAGTCCTCCATGTGACTTCATGAAGTCATCCATGTGACTTCAACTCATCTTTTGGCATGCATATCTCACATAAAAACAGAGCATGACCCAAAGTAGAGCACTGAGACAACACTAACAAGTAAACTCCAATTCTTTTTTGCACTTCAGCAGTTTTACATTTATACTTTCCATAAGTCCTTATTTTTATTAAAATGCTATATCAGCAATTCCTTAAGCCCACACCATAATCTGAACACAGATTTATTACACCAACACATCATATAAACATTTGCAAATATATACTATGTACCTATGAACTGTTCATTATTTCTCAACATTTTGTTGTAGAAATAAATTTTTAATTGTGGAGGCTGGAAAGATGACTCAGAGGTTAAAAAGACTTGCTGCTCTTCCAGAATTCCTGTCTTCAATTCCAGGAAAACACATGGTGGCTTACAACTATCTATAGTGTGTTCTAATAGCCTTCTCTGGCATGCATGTGTACATTCTGGCAGAACACTGTTAATGTAAACATGGCTAGAATTAGTCACCAATGAATCGTTTATATTATGACTTACAAAAAGTTTTGAGTGTGACTCCAGACAGTGGCGGAAGAGCTAAGGAAAAAAAAACTGTCTTGTCTCACAGATGTTTGGCATAATGAGAGAACATTGACCTTCGATAAAGAGAGCACATGCCCTGATACCAATCTAGTGACTTATGAATGACTGCTCAGCAGTGATGACAACATAATTACACAGCATCCTGTATTTTGAATTCTTTGGGATAATAATGTAACCACATGTAAATGCACCCACTTTAAAATGTGTGTATAAACCTGGCTCACTTTTCTCCAAAGTACACTCAGAATCAAACAGCACCTTTGCCTTGGTTTTCTGTTGTGTCACTCACCTATCTTTGTCCATGAACACGTCAAGAACTCCCTACCCAAGGACCAGTACCTGACTGAGATGGTCTGCAGCATATTCTGTTGTCAATGATTTCCTCTGTAGTTCCCGCTTTCTTCCCAGAATTGTCTCTCCACAAGGTTTCTTCAGTTTGTGCATTCTTTTTTTTTTTTTAATTTTTTTTATTAATTTATTCTTGTTACATCTCAATGTTTATCCCATCCCTTGTATCCTCCCATTCCTCCCCCCCCCATTTTCCCATTATTCCCCTCCCCTATGACTGTTCCTGAGGGGGATTACGTCCCCCTATATATTCTCATAGGGTATCAAGTCTCTTCTTGGCTACTTGTTGTCCTTCCTCTGAGTGCCACCAGGAGAAATCTACAAGTAGAACGATATGATAGGCAGATTTGGGCCCAGGCGTCGATCTAGCCAATGGTCAGAATATTCTCCACAGTTGAGTGGAGAGTGTGATACGACTTTCTCACGTACTCTGGTGCCTCACATTTGACCAGTTTGTGCATTCTTTGTTGTTTCCATTTCTATCTTCAGGTTTTGAGCTGTTTGATTGATTTCCTTCACCTATTTTTTGTACTTTCCTGTATTTCATTGAGTGGTTTATTCATTTCCTCTTTTAAACCTTCCATCTGTTTGGGTATATCATCCTGAAGTTCGTTAAGGACTTCCTATTTAAAAGCAGTCATCATCTTCACTAACATTTATTGTCATTTTCCTGTGTTTAACTTGTGCTATGGTACCCAGGGCTGCTACTGGTAGATAAGTGGCTTCTGGAGATCCCATGTTACTCTTCCTTTTGTTGTGTATGTTTTTACAATGGACTTTAGCCATTGGTTGTCTCTGGAATTGGTTAGTAGTTCTTGCTGCCTGCTGGAGTTCTTGTGGGTTCAGGAAGTGCCCTGAGCAGGAAGCTAGATGTGTCTGCAGAGCCCTGCTTAGGTTGGTAGTTTTAGACTCTGAATGGCTGATGATGCTCACAAAACTTTTGTGAATCTCGTGTGATGTATTATCCACAGGACTGACTGGGTTCCTTAGAATTCTGGGGGTTCTTCTCTTGCCAGAAGTTCTAAATCAGATTCCTATTTTGACTGGATAGAAAACTATATCATGAAAGACATAAATAAAGGTTAAGGATATGTGAGCCTCAGGATCCTGAGCAATATGGGGAAAAGTGTCCCAGAGTTTGCTGCTGTTAGAAGAGGTGATCACAGTCCTGTTGATCATTGGATTGTGATTGACAGCAGCCTCCAAGTCTCTGAGTAAGTGTCTGATCATTGTAGGGTGGTCAATGCACCTTCTCAGCATCAGCAATATGGTGGATACTGTGGAGGTTCAGGTGGCTCTTGAACTCTTGAATTGAATTAAGGAACATAGATGTCATGACTGTATTCTCAGTGGGATGGAAGAACTCTGTGGGTACAGGTGCCAGGGTGGAGCTTGAATGCATTTCCTCAGACACCTGAACCTCATCATGCCATAGAATAACATAGAAAACATGACCAGTTCTATCTGAAAAAATGATCTAAGAAACACAATTTATCATGATTGCATAAATAACAGTTGTGCTTTTAGATACAGGGATATCCATACAGTGTACAGTACCATATTAGTACCCACTTCTCCACAGTCTTTGAGCACATTACAGAGGTCTTTGTAAGCATCCGGGATATTTCCCACACAAGTTCCTGATCCACTAATGGATTGTAAAGCCAGTTTGTAAGGATCATGTCACCATTTACAACTTGCATGATCTGTAGCACTGTTAACATCATGGGTGACTGCAATGTCTTCATAGAATGGGGGCTGAGGGGTATAACATAGCCAGCAAGATTGAGTCAGATCTGGTCTGGAAATATTAAGAGTAATGAAGGTATTCACAACCAGGTCCAACAAAGTTTCCTCTCTGGTCTTTTGAGCGGGAACAGTAGTATCTCCCCTGACCAAGGATAGGAGTGCCTGGGGAAGAGATGACCTGAGCTTGTAGTTCCCTACCTCTCAGAAGAATCTTATTGGTTCTGAGTGTGACATTGGTTTGAACAGGACTTGCCTTCAGGATGATAATGAAATTGATGTAGGTTCATATTTAATGAAATGGCATAGTCTAACACCACACAATTTCTCAGTAGTTGTCCAATCCTCACTTTTAGCATAATTTGTAAAGAAATTTGTGTTTGTGGGTATCTAGGGTTGTTTCCATTGTATGTGTACCAGTTGTTCCAAGGTGCATCTGAGGGATGATTAACGTGCAAACCTTAATCCAATTGGTAGTGATGAGAGGGTTCCACCAGATATGGCTAGTGGATTCATTTAGCACAAAATCCTGCCTCTTGTTGAGCTGCCATGATTAGGACCAGTGATAGATATTAATAGATTTTTGTCCATTTTCTGCAATCGAACCAATATTTACCACTGAAAGTTAAATTGGGGAACCAGCAGCCAATGGGTCCTTTCTTTGAGAGACTGACTATGGTGGAGCCGTTACTGTCAGCAATCTGCCAAGTCAGGTTGTAGGCCACATGGTTCAGGGGCTTCAGCTGGAGGGCAATCATCATTTTCAGCATCAAAGTCAGAATCAGGCAGGTTCTCATGATGATCTGTAAGAGAGGGAGGAAATTTCTCCTTGGAGCTTTGGTTATCTATTTGCTTAACCAGTCTCTCTGTCAGCCATCTAGCAGTGTCTGCTTCTCGAGAGTAGACACAAACTGATCCTCTGCCCTATATGAGTATGGGATCCCATCTATTCCAGGACCCAGTCAATAGATCTTTCCATAGACCTTGGCAAAATCTCTATGAGTCTCTGGATGCCCCTGAGAAAGGCTGGAAGGATATGGAGGACTTTTTCCAATCTTTAATTTTTGAAGTCTATTAATGAGTTCTTGATGTTGTTCCTCAAGATTTTTAATTTCATCCTTGAGGTCTTGAATGGGATCAAGAGCTACCACTGCAACAGTGAGTGCGTATGGTGGATGAGCATATGGGAGGGTTGCCGATCAGGGCTGTGGTAACAAGCAGCCTCCTCTAGATGCCCTCAATTCACATCCCCAGGGTCAGGGTCTTCATCAGACACCAAATCCAGATTCTGAAGAACTGGGTAAATTTTAGGAGTATCCTTCTTCCCCATCTGTAGTTATTTTTGGTGCCAATGTCCTGTCATGGTTCCCTGAGATTATCTCTACATTTGTAATTTTTTATTTTTATGCATTTCACATTTCTCTGTTTCATCCTCACTATCTAGATAGATCAAGTGACTAGCCTCATTGTTCAACTTCTCCTTAGTTTCCTTGAGAACATTTTCCCCAGCAGCTATAGCAGCTGCCACCACAGGGTCTTCTCTTTTTACTTTCAACACATCTCTAATTAAATTCCAATATGAGAAAACTGCTTTGGCCCAAATGTCTTATAGAAGTCTTTTAAGGCATCTCCTATTCTATCCCAATGCCTTTCATCAAATTTTCCTTCTTGGGGAAACCAGGGACAGAGATCTTTTATAAAGTCAAAAAATTTCAATAAATCTTTAACCTTTACTCCCCACATCTTTAAACCTTCATTCAATTGTTTAACATATAAATCATGACTGCTTATTTCTTGTCCCATAATCACTACTTCTTACCGTGTTTCTTGTGGTGCAGCAGGCTCCCACAGTGATCCAGTTTTATTTCCCATTTGTTCTTGTCTGTTTTTTTCTCTCTTGACCTGTCATTTTTGTAGTGTTTCCCATGGGATCCCCCATGTCCAGGCCCCATGTTGGGTACCATGTGGTCTGGCCTGCAGGTCAGTCAAGAGGAGTACCTGGAAGGGGGAGTGGGAATAAATGGCACAAGAGACTCAAGAAATGAAGACAAGATGGAATTCCAATCATGTCTCCATTTATTGTGTGGCAGAGTAACTATATATATATATATAGTCAGCTGATGGAGGGGTGGAAAATAGGGAGGAGAAGCATGGGAAGCATTATATTTTTAAACAGGAAAAAAATACCAGATGTGACCAGTGGAAAGGTATGCTCAATACAAACTCTGACTACATGGCCTTAAGAATTTTGCAAAAGACAATATGCCTGGGCAAGGCTCCCTACATCATATATGTTAACACAAGTTTTTAATATGTTTTATTATTTCTCAAGGTATACCATATGACATTATTTATGTTTATTTCCACACGCAAGCACATGTAAATATGTATGTGACATATGTGTGTGTGTGTGTGTGTGTGTATATATATATATATATCTGATAAAATTTGTGACCTTGTCTATGTTAAACTTTCACACAATGCTATGTCCCCAGCCTAGTTTTATTAGTGTAATTCAATATATATATTTCATTATTTATTGTTCTCTACATTAGTTTCCTTCATATTATCAAATTGTTATTTTCATTTCAGAAGTTGCTGTGAGTTTAAAGAATATTATCTGTTCAGATAAGCATCAAAGGGTGCATGTGACCAACAGCTCAGGCTCTACAATTGACAATTAAAATGGAACTGCATGAAACTGAAAAGCTTCTGTAAGGCAAAGGACACTGTCAACAGAACAAAATCACAGCCTACAGACTGAGAAAATGTCTTTACCAACCTTATACCCGACAAAAGTTTAATATTCAAAGTATATAAAGAACTCAAGAAATTTAACATCACCAAACAAAATAATCCTATTAAAAAATAAGGGGCATAGCTAAACAGAATTTTCAAGAGAGAAACATTGAATGGCTGAGAAACACCTAAATAAGTGCTCAACATCTCTAGTCATCAAGGAAATGCAAATCAAAGAATACCTATTAAAATGGCTAAGATAAAATTTTCAAGAGACAGTACATTCAGGTTAGGATGTGGAGAAAATGGAACACTGCTCCATTGCTGTTCGGTGTATAAATTTGTACAACCATTTTGGAAATCAACCTGGCTCTTTCTCCAAAAATTGGGAATAGTGCTGCTACAACCATAGCCATACAAATCCTAGGCATGTATCTCAAAGTTTTTCTACCACACATAAAGGACTTTGGTACAACTGTGTTCACAGCCGCTTTATACGTAACAGCTTGAATCTGGGAACAACCTAGAAGTCTCTCAAACATAAAATGAATGAAGAAACTGTGGTACATTTACACAGTGGAAAACTACTCAGTTTTTAAAAACAAGGGAATCTTGAAATTTTCAGGCAAATGGATGGAACTAAAAATGATAAGCTGGGGTAAAATAACCAAGACCCAGAATGACTCGCATGGTATATACTCACTTATAAGTAAATGTTGGCCCAACATAGATGTCCTCAGGGAGCATCCACCCAGAGGGGGATTGTGATAGATACTGCAACTGCCTGTTGGACTCCTGGCATATCTCTGAGAGAGGTTTGGAAGAATGGAGGAGTGGAAGGACATAGAGGGTTTAATATCCCCACAAAAAGACCATGAAGGCAGGTGGATCTCATCCCAGAGGGCCTTGCACAATGTTGTGCCAACCAAGGACAATGCATGCAGGAAACCTAGACACTCTGTTCAGATATAGGTAATGGACAGCTCATTCTCTTGTGCTGTGAGGAGAGTGGGGTACTACCTCTGACATGAACTCTGGTGCTCCGTATTTGATAACTTCCACTTGATGGGGATGGCCAGTGGCACTCAGAGGAAGGCGAAGCAGGCTATCTTGATGAGATCTGATAGACTGTGTACATAGGGTGGGAGAGGAGGCCCCCATTGCTCAGAAGTCTAGGGGAGGGGAATAAGGTAGAAGAACGATGGAAGGAGGGAAGGTAGGAGGGAACCGAGTACACAAATAAAGGGATAAAAATTGGGATGCAATCTTAATAACTTATAATAAATAAAAAACAGGGCCACAAAGAAGATATCAATCAGCACACCTGGACCTGCAAAGGATATTAAGGTAGATTACTGCCTGTAGGTTAAAAATGAATTATTGAGGATCTTCTTTCTATCTGATGCTAGGGCAACAATGTGCTACATAAATTAGGTTAACTACACAAAGTAACATATATTTTACAATCATCTTTAATGATACAAATCTAAAGTATATATTACTGGAACTGAATAAGCATTATAGACAGAGGAAAGACCATGCACAAAGGTTCCGTAATCCAAATTTTCCTCCCTGCTCTCTTAGTGCTCTTATTAGTGTCATAAATCAGAATGAGAAGAAGCAACTTGTAGAGGAAAGTCCTTTTTTAGTTTATATTTCCATATCACAGTTCATCATTGAAGGTAGTCTCTGGTTGTATTCCCCCTCATATCTACAATAAAAACCTTCTGTTCCTCCTTCTCCTCCTCCTTCTCACCGTCCACAACAACAACAAGAACAACAACAACCACAACAACAACAACAGCAGGAACAGCAACTACAACAAACAACAGAAGCAGTCCACCTTGAATCTAAGCTCTGCTACTACTGAAGATACAGACTTCTATCACTGTGTAGTAGATACAGTGAGCTGGTTCCCTGTATGTTTAGAAGAACCTCATCTAAGGATGCCCAGGACCAGCAGGGGGTCCTGTAGATCAATCTTTCACCAGAAAGGAAAAGGAAGCAGGTACAGAGAAACATCTAGAGAGTGAGTTAGTCATAGGAGACTAAAAGGTCTACAGCCCTGATTGAAAATATGTTAAATAACATCTCATTTTGAATCTATCCAAGGTGTGGAATTTTAAGTCTATAATGCCATTCAGTGAAATTTTCTGAATAAATGAGATTCTGTGCTCCAAACTTTCATAATAGTTCTAATTTTGAGACCTCCTTGGCAGGGTGCTTAACATCTATGTTTCTATAACCTTGTTCAAATAAATTTTTGTGCATTAATATTTGTACCACATAGTCCACACTTGCTCTCACAATTTTAGGCCCTGACTCGAATGTACTTCATGTATGTCTGAAATACTGAGGAAACGTATCTACATCCACTGCGGCTCATTTACAGACTTAAGACAACATCACACTTTTACGCCCTCTGTGCACAAATCATCTGAGATGCAACATCCATGTTCCTGGCTATATAAGATGTTCTCCATTTTGAAGAGTCTGTTGTCTGCTTTTCCCATAATCAGAACCAGCAGTTCTTATATTTCTTGCAAATCAAGCAACTTAGCCAGGTTCAAAGATCATTCTATGATCTTTTGTTTCTTATGGATTCTTCCTACTGCCTGTCTTTGATGAAGACATTTGTGGCGATATTTGAGCATCATGGACAGAATTTCAGATATTCTCCTATTTGAAGACATATAAACTCAACAGAGAAGAAAAGTCACTGTAAAATAGGCAACCCACTGCAAAACTGACCCAATGGGTAGTGCAGGTCTTATGGTCCATCCTACCCTAAGGCTCCAGTGCCTCAGCTGGCACTCAGCATTCTGGCTTTGTCTTCTTTTTACAGCATTCCTACAGCCTGTGGCAAGGTCATATTTCATGGTTTAGACCCATCTTGATATCTTTTTATTTCGAAAATTTTTGCTATAAAAATGATTTATTAATAAAAACAAGTTGATTGGTTTTGGTCTGTCTTTCCTTGATGAAATCAGTAGTTCAATCAGACTTCTTTGTACATATTTAATAATGCTCATTCCAAAAAGTCAATGCGAAGGTTCCCCAATGTTAGGCAAATCATAATTTCTCTAAGTTCTAAAGCATCAGTAGTGACAAGAACAAAGAGGAACACACTGTGATTTAACAACTATGAAAATCCCAGGCCCAGTGTGTGACTTCCATCATCCTCTGCTCACTGTGCCCTCCTCCAGAATGCCCAGCATCTGAGAGAACTGAGCAAAGAAACCATGTTTTTCTGTCTATAGTTTGTTGTCTTGTGCTGTTTTAAAGTTCTCACAAATAGAGGGCAGTATAAACCTGAAGGCACTGGCCATTGAATACACAGAAATCAGAAAAACATGATGTAGGAAATTGACAGATAAGTAAAATCATTGAAATATCACTCCCTTCCATGAAATTATAGTTTATAACTGCCAGGCCACAGATGACACAGACTCTTCCACTATACAAGAAGTTCACAATCTCTGTACCCTTTTCTTTTTTTGTGAAAGAATATTTGTGCTGACAGGGCTCACATAAGAGGACACCTCTGCCCAAGCATAGAGCATCATGAAGTCTGGAGAAACACCAATGCCTTGAGCTCTTCTCATGTCCTCCACGCAAAAACACAGGTGACGGTCCCTGGATGAGTGAACAGAGTCAGGACCCTTCATCTTGATCCTTCTACACAGTACTCATCAGAAGTGTTTATTTTTCTGATGACTCTTGTCTTCTGTTAGCTACTCTCTATGGGTGGTGACCTTCCTTTTGGGTGGGAAAGTGTCCAGCAAACTCACAATTCCTTCCCAGCTCTGAGGTGAGACAGTGTTCCAATGGAAGGGTATCCTGAGATACAGGAGCCCAGGAATCACACAGCTGTGAGAGAAAGTCTCCTTAGTAGAGACTCTGTAGCTCCCAGGGGAGGGTTAACCCAATCTTTGAGGGGCTGAGCAGCTTTGGAGCCAGAGCTCACCCTTCTTTGCTTCTTCTCTTCTTGAGAGAGTCTGATGAGGCAGTAAATCTCTTAATAGAAATTCCTTGAAGGGACAAATCCAGGTATGGATGCCTCTGTTCCAAGGTGAAGACAGCACAGAACTGGGCAAACGCAGCCTTTATATAGGATTTTTAAAGGGGTAGAGCTTTCTAGACCAGAGAATTCTAGAGTGAGGATTAGTGGATTTTAAGTCCAGCACTTGGAGGAAGCCTAGAGATTCCTGTGGTTTTCTTCATCCTTTTCATGTAAAATTAGCATAAACCTGGGAGTGGTCTCACAGAGGGGATGTAGATGGGTATTTTAACAGTTAAGAGTCTCGAACTGGCTGTTTTACAATTAGTGAGGTATGTGGGAGAAGCCTGTTCACTCAAGGTCTAAGGGTTTACACAGACTTGAACTCTAAGCTAAACAAAGCAATTTTCCTTAACTAAACTATGAACTTATATACAAAGGAGTCAGATTTCCAGTTCAAGTCCCTGCCTGCCCAAGTGAGAACATGTAAAGCTCCCAGCCTTGGATAGTTTATACATTGTTGCCACAAAGATGGTACTGCTGGAGCTCACAGACTAACTCCAGCTAAACATGCCTCCTTCCCTGTGAGTTCCCAGTGAGCTGCAACCATAACTGAGGTCTCATGTGCTGCTGCCTTCTCCAAGGGCTCAGCTTCTCATTTTCTCCAGGCATCTGATCTCAGGCCCCTAGGATGAGGAGATTTAGCCTCAGGTGCACTGGAGTCCTGAGGTGTTGCTTTCAGGATGTATAGAGAGGCAGGAAGCACTGGCTGAAGACCATAGCACCCCCTTTAGGGACCACAGGATGTGACACTCAGGGAAACTGAAGAGCTGAAGAGGGGTTACCCATGGAAAGATGTAGGGGGAGCCCTAGTGCAAAACTTGAAGCAGCCAGGCCTGGCTTCTGGAGCCCCTCATCAGGGGCCTGGGCAATTTCCTGCAATGTATACAGTTTACAAAGTATGAAAAAAACCAAGAGAGTCTGTGAGAGAAGTCTTTCCTTGCCCTGCATTGCCAACAGTGGAGCTGAGGTGAGCTCTTCTGAAGGCTCCAGTGGTTCTCATCACAGATGGCTCCTCCAGAGTCCTAAGACTTAAGTCCAGCATCAGAGCCAGCACCTGTTGAAGGAATACAAATCTCTTCTGGCTCCACCCCACCCTGGATTCAAAAGCCAAAGCTGGACCAGGGTACTCACTGGTGTGCAGCCATGGACAGGCTAACTTCCTCATTCCTGCTGCTGCTTGTGCCTGCATGTGAGTGCCAAGGCTTTCTAAGGGAGGACCTTCCATATCCTTACCCTATTCCAAACTTACCTTCTGATTTTTCTTTTTCTCCATAGATGTCCTGTCCCTGGTTACCCTGAAAGAGTCTGGCCCCGGGCTCTTGCAGCCCCCCCTGCCCCGACCCTCAGTCTGACCTGCACATTTCGGGGTTTTCCCTGAGCACTTCTAATATAGGCATGGGTTGGATCCGTCAGGCCTCAGGGAAGGGTCTGGAGTGGCTGGCAGACATATGGTGGGATGATGATAAGTACTACAACCCATCCCTGAAGAGCCGGCTCACAATCTCTAAGGACACCCCCCCAAAACCAGGTATTCCTCAAGATCACCCGTGTGGACACTGCAGATACTTCCACCTACTACTGTGCTCGGGGCACATTGACACAGCCTCAGGCTGCAGGTGTACAGTATTTCAGGTTGATTCTCAGCTCTGTGCCTTCCTTTTACAATGCAGGACGTTTGGAGGGGCCACACATTTCCTGCTAGCCTGTGGGGTTTCCTCTTCATTCTGAGCTTCAGAGCTACGACTTTCTGTTATACAATTGAGGCCCCCTTTAAGTTGTCACAATAAGGGCCATCTATGTTTATTTTTATAAAGATGAAGCATATCTGTTACATAAACCAGGTGGTTGAGTATTATGATTCTATTCAGTCATTAGTCTCAAATCCCCACAGCAGAAGAGAGGGATAGAACAGAAGTTGCACAGGAAATCAGAATATATTTTAAAAACAAATTTTTCACTATGGAAAAGTTAAGTAAAACACATGGAAGCCTGTGCCTCCCGCCCCACACATAGCTCCAACCTTGTGTCTTTAATTTCACTCAATAAATCTGGACACCGTGGAAAAAGAAAATGCATTTATTTATGATTCTGAGATGTCAATTTACAAACTGGCTTGAAATTACTAATTTGCATTTCTTGGAAATACAGGCTTGTTTCACATTAAGTTAAAACTGTTCAGCTTCTAAGAGTCACCCAGGTCTTGATCTGCTTTAACATTTTAGACATTTATAACAACAATCTCACTTTCCTCTACTTTTAATGTCTGCTTATTTTATTGAGTCTTTAATACAATTCAGGGAGATAAACAGTGATTTGAGTGAATTTCTACTAGTTGACAAGAACAAGGATGTTTGTCATTCTCAGATGACAATGCATCATAACGACAATAGCATTAAGGGGTTTGAAATTCCCTTCTATGATGACTTTCATCTCAGGAGGCAGTGGAGCTGCCATGACCATAGCCACTTCCTCAAAGTCCCATATTTCACACAGCAAATTTTAACTAAATGGCATATGGTGTGCATCTGTGTGTGTGTGTATGTGTGTGTGTGTGTGTATGTGTTTGTGTGACTGTTGTTTGTGTTGTTGTGTCCTAATCACAAGACCCCCAAAAGACGACCAGGACTCAATATCAATGCAGTACACACAGGGACTTTATTAGGAGCTTGAGCCAGGACTACAAACCTTCCTGACACAGCAGGGTAGAACAGTGTCCCTGAGATTCAAGGGTAATGGATTTTTAAAAGAAAACACCATAAGTAGGGGTTGTGGGTCACAGGGATGTTGACTTTCAGGAGGCTTAATCAAAGGGGGAATTTTTTTTTTTTAATCTGAGAGGAACATTGGTGTTGGTTATGTCTAATTTGCCTGGTGTGAGTTTCTGGAAACTGTTAGCAGGTGCTGTTTATGTGGTAGTTTTCGGTTAATTTCTCTTCACATTATCTAAGTGTTTTTTATATTTATTCACTTTGTCTCCTGATCCTCTTCACCTTACTAATCTCCACACTGTCCCACACTCCCTCCCTCTTCCCCACATCCTTCCTACTTGCCAAAAAAGAGGAGTGCCACAACCCTCCACAGCCTACCATGTTGCATCAGGACTGAGAATGTTCTCTTACACTGAGGCTAGGCAAGGAAGCCATGCCAAAGGATGCCTGATTGAAATCAGCAACAGAATCTACGTCGGAAGCAGCCTCTGCTTCTCTTACTAGGGGTCCCACATGAAGACTAAACTGACCATATGTTACCTATGTGTAGGGGGCCTAGATCCATTTGATGCATGATGCCTGTTTGGTGCTACAGTCTCCATAAGCCTCCCTTGAGCCCAGGTCATTTGACTTTGTTGGTCTTCTTGTGGACTTCTTATTCCATCCAGGTCTTTCTCTCCTTCCCACTGCTTCCAAATGGATCCATGTGGTCTGCTGATGCCTTTGAACCACTTACAGTTGAGTTTTGTCCAGTGTAATAAATATGGACCTAGTTGCATTTTCTATATGAAGAAATCCATTTAGACTAGCACTATTGCTTGAAGATGATTTTGTCCCCATTGTATGTTTTATTTCCTTCTTTTTAAAAAATCCAGTGTGTGCATTTATTGTTGGGCCTTTAATTTAATTCCATTGATTAAGCAGTTTGTTTCTATGCCAGTACATGTAGTGTTTATTACTATTGCTCTGTAGTAAAACTGGAAATAAAGAATAGAGATACCTCCAGAAGCTCTTTTACTGTATAGGATTGTTTTAGCAAAAGTGGCTTTTTTTGTCTGTACATATGAAGGTGAATATTGTTCTCTTAAGGACTGTAGAGAATGTCATTTCTATCTTAATGGGGCTTGGATGAAATCTGTAGATTGTCTTCGGTAAAATGGCCATTTTTTTTATGTTAATCCTACCAATACATGAGCATGAGAGAACTTACCATCTTCTGATTTCTTCTTCTGAGAATAGAAGTTCTTGTCATACAGGTCTTTCAGTTTCCTAGGGAGAGCCACACCATGGTGCTTTGTATTATTTGTTTTTATTGTGAAGGATGTTGTTTCACTAATTTTTTCAGCATGTTGGAATTAGTATATAGGAGGTCTGGTGAATTTGTTGAGTTAATATTAATCCAGCCATTTCGCTGAAGGTATTTCTCAAATGTAGAAGTACTCTGGTAGAATTTTTGGCATCACTTATGTATACTGTCATTTGTTAATAGAGATCTTTTGATTTCCTTCATTCCACTTTGTTTCCCCTTGATTTATTTAGCTGCCTTATTACTGGACATAGGATTTCAAGTACTACATTGGAGAGACACAGTGAGAGTGAGGAGCCTTGTCTTGTCCCTGGTTTTAGTGGAATTACATTAAGTTTCTTTCCATTTAATTTGATGTTGACTCTAAACTTGCTGTATATTGCCTTTATTGTACTTAGGTATGTTCCTTGTATCCCTGATCTATCTGAAACTTTTAACATGAAGGTGTGTTGGATTCTGTCAGGTGATTTTGCTACATGTTTTCATATGCAGGGACACTCACATTTTGACATATACATTGATGGTGGCTACACTAACACATTGGAGCTGGTAGTGGGTTATTCAGCTCCACAGGTGTCCTTCTGAAAGCCTTGGTAAATATATCAAGACTCTAAAAACCATTAGTCATGACTTGCATGAATAAGAGAATGCTGATCTTGGAGAAGCTACATCCAGAGAGACAAGCATTGTCTGAGGACACAGTTAGCATTGTTGAACCTTATAGATGCATGACAAAGGGAAAACACCACATCTGCCAAGTCTTTACTCACAGCCATACCGTCCACCTGTGGTTCTAATGCTGAATTAGCAAACAGAGTGAATCATGGCACACATTTTCCTTAATTCTAGTTACTTCTCAGATGTGCAAATATTTTCTCTATATTGGAAGTGATCTGTAGGTGGCACCTTTGTTCCTCTTTGTGGTGTTTTGAATTTCCAACCCCAAGTACAGCTTCAGGGGTGGAAAAACTGCCTTATAGACAGCTTATAGCTCTCTCTAGCTCTAGTGTTTTGTCTGTTCACTCACTGGTTCATCAGTGGTCACTTCCATTGTTATATATAACAGAGCCTATCTAAAGTACTGTGGTTCATGGAGACAATGTTCGCGGCAGAGCTTACCTCCATTATTGAAATATCTTCTCAAAATCAATAGGTACATTGCAAAGAAGAGAAATAAGTGAGCTATCCCTGTGTGAAAAATTATACAAGTGAGTTATCAGGACCAGCAGGGGGTACTGTGTATCTACCAAATTTTTAATAAGTAGAGGAGCAGCTGAAGCAGATAAGGAAGTTGTTCAGTGAATGTACCCAGCAGCCTCTGTGGATTTAATTGTCAACATCATTATGTTCACACACTGTGATGTTGAGGACACATACCATTTCCATGCTATATCCCGAAAGAGTTTATTTGTTAAAAAGCACCCATATTGAGATGAACAATGGCCAAACCAGATGCATATGTTGATTGCATAGAATACAAGTTCACGACATACTTACAAATACTTGTTAAGGATATAGGAGCCTCAGGCTCCTGAGCAATATGGGGAAAAGTGTCCTAGAGCTTGCAACCTCTAGAAGAGGTATTTTTAATCTTGTTGATCATTGGATTGTGATGGAGAGCAGCCTCTAAAGCTCTGAGTGAGTGTCTGATAGAAACAGGGTTGTCAATGAACCTTCTCAGCATGGCAGATATGGTTGAACCTGAGTGTTGTCCTTGAACACTTGAAGTGTGGTTCACATTAAGGAACATGGATAAGGTGATGGTTTTCTCAGTGGGATGAAAGAGCTCTATGTGTCTGAGTGGGGTAGGATGGTCAATGCACCTTCTCTTAATCAGAAATATGGTTGACACTGAGGAGTTTCAGGTGTCTCTTGAACTCTTGATGTGAGGTTCACATCAGTAACATGGATGTGGTGAATGGATTGTCAGTGAGATGGAGGAGCTCAGTGTGCATGTGTGCCATGATGGACCTTGAATTCATTTCTTCAGATACCAGAATCTCACCCTGCATTTACTAACAGAAAAACTCTTCCAGTTGTATCTAAAAAAATATTGTCTTCATCTGAGAAAAATTCTTCCTCTTTATTTCATAATTTAGTTGTTGTTGAAAATACAGTGATGTCCATACAACCAACAATACCACATTAGTACCCACTTTTCCACAGTCCTTAGGCACACAGCTTCACACCTTGGCATGGAGTTGGATCATCTCTACCTGGTGACAAGCGCTACAGGTAAGTGCATTCGTAAGAGCAGGGCTAAGAGGGAGCTACAGACTGAAGAGATCATGGCATCCTCTCTATAGGTGTCAGTCCTAGGTTCAGCTGCTGTAGTCTGTGGCTACCCTGAGGAGTCCTGGAGCTTCATGAAATGTTACCTGCAAAAATTTTGAGTTAGTTAGCTTTCCATTTTCTATAATGGTACACTGGATGAGGCAGAAGCCTGGGCATGGGCTTGAATTCGTTGGATGGATACTCCCATGCACTGGCAGAACAAACTCTGTAGAGAAATATCAGGACAGATTCAAACTGGATACACACAATGTTAAAAACAGACTACGCTGTCTTTACCTATTTGACCTTTGTTGAAAACCTAGGATGATTTCATTCTCTAGCTGCTGAAAATAGAGCATTAACAACATGCAATGAATAAATATGGAATTTCAAGTGTCTCTATAATGTGTAGAGTCATTTGGGTATATGCTTTGAGGGTTGTATTTTGGACACAGAAGAGTTTTATTAATCAGTTAATTAATTAAATAGGTAATTAATTTTTTGGTGAGTTCTCCAAACTTATTACCAGTGCTACTGCACTCCCTTCAAGGGTGAGAGAGGATTAGCCTTCCCTGACGTCCATGTCATTACTTATACTAATCATCTGACTGAGGTCAAATTAGAATATTAGGATTCCTTTATGTGCCTTTCAACTGGCTAAGGAATCTGGTTGTAGGACACATAAAACCTACCTGTTCTGTAAATTCTCCCTGGTGGGTAGATTTACTAGTGCAGGAAGGTGCTGTGTAGCTTGAAGGAAGAGCAAAGATATTAATGATCTCATGCAGTACCAAGCATTGCAGTCTACAACATCTCCCTTCAGGTAAGATGTACCCATTAGTGCCTGGTTGCTATAATACAACCAACTCCTTCCTAATTGAATTTTTGGCCTGAACCATGTTGTAGTAAACATGGCAAAAGTCCATGGTTAGAAATGATGTAATCCCTGGTAGACAAGAGTGCTCATTGTCATGTTGTCAAACTGTCTTATAAATGTTTATGATCATACCAAGTATATTATTTCTGTTCTCAGCTCTCAGCATGCAGCATGTATGAACTGATGCAGATATTCACGATGGTCAAGTGCTGAGAATAATTGGTAGAGTACTCAATCACAGATGAGCCTACAATGTCACCTTCTCACCAAAATATGGAACATTTGAAAGAATTGAGGGGATATGGGATGTGTTTCCTCAGAGGATTATGACTTGAACGTGAGCATCCTGCTCCCTGACCCAGATGTTTGTACCTCCTTCTTCCTCTGCTGGACTATGGGTTTATCTAAGAAGGACCATCTCATGAATATGCAAATTACTTGAGTAGATGGTGGTAAATACAAGGATTCTCCACCCCCAAGACATCATCTGGTCAGTGTCTTCTCCACAGTCAGAGAACACACCATCCCTAAAGATGGAATGGAGCTGGGTCATCCTCTTCCTCCTGTCAGTAACTACAGGTAAATGGACTCACCAGCTCCCAATCTGAGGAGAAGACAGGGATTGATGTGACATTGACATCCATTCTGTTGTTGTCTCCACAGGTGTCCATACTCAGGTCCAGCTGAAGCAGTCGGGGGCTGAGCTGAGGAGACCTGGGTCCTCAGTGAAGTTGTCCTGCAAAGCTTCTGGCTACACCTTCACAGACTACTATATGCACTGGGTGAAGCAGAAGCCTGGACATGTCATGGAGTGGATTGGACGGATTGGTGGTGGAAGTGGTAGTACTTACTACAATCAGAAGTTCCAGGGCAAGGCCACACTGACTGTAGACAAATCCTCCAGCACAGCCTACATGGATCTCAGCGGTCTGACATCTGAGGACGCTGCGGTCTATTACTGTGCGAGAGACACAGTGCTGCAACCACATCCTGAGATTGTTGAAAAGCCTGGAGGAGCAGGAAGCTGCCCTGGGACTGAGATGAAAGGGGAGATAAGCCTGGAGATTTGCTCAGAAAAAAAATTTTTGAGCATTCATTTTTCTGCTCTTTTCACAGTCTTCTAGTATCTTTGTCAATTTTATAAAAGGACATCTATGTGTAAAGTGATGTTGATTAAGGATTGAAAGGTACACCAGACCTTTCAATAGCCTCACCAGTGAAAACTTCCATAACCATATTTCTTACTTATTAAAACAGTAAAAAGTGAAAACTATGATGATACATTTATAGACATCAGCTCCAGCTCACAGGGCAAACCAAGGCAGGTTGTAGCGGTGGCCCAGCTTTCTGCTAGAGGCTCTGCAGCAGCCCAGATAAGGTGCCAGCTGTGATGAAACTTTTCTTCCTCAGGTTCCTATAGCCAGGTTGCTAGAGAGCAGATCCAGCACACAGGGTAAACTGAGGCAGGTTGCAGCACCGCTGATTGGTCAGCTGATGGCTGGTATTGTTCTATGTACTTTAACTCTTAATCTTTTAGACTGGTATCTTTGCTATTTACTCTTTATCTTTGAAAGATCCAGGCTGGTGGCCTTGCTGTTTACACCTTGGCAGACAAAGGAAGCAGATTTTTGTGACCCTCACACACACACATGCACACATACAATCAGTAGAAAAAAACACAAAAGTTCTCTAAGACATCATTCATGCACATATACATGAACATGCAGAGAATATATATACTGTGAGTCAGACATATAAACAGACAAACACATTTTTGGATGAAGAAGATGGCTTCAACTACTGTCTAATTGTCTCTTGGGTTTTTATATGATCAGATACAAAGGCTCTCTACGTATGGAAAAATTATCTCATTCAAAGTAGTTAGAATCTTTACAGAAAAAGGGAGTTACAGTAGGATTATTGATCCTACTATCTAACAAGATACTTTGTTTATCGCAAGTTTAAGGCAGTATGCTCATTATGAGTTCAAAGTAGTTTTACCTTTTTCTAAATTCACATGTAGCTAATGTGTTCAAAGAAATATTTTTATGTCAAAGTTTTTGTAGGACACATGTGTCTCTCTTGTCCTGTGTAGATAACCACTTATTCTTTGTTTCTATATTCATATGATCATTTTTTATCATTGTATAAACCTAGGCCATATCCCTGGGGTAAACCTGAAATGAATGTACTTCCTTGATTATTCATTTATTTCAATCTTGTTTTGCTTCTTCATGTAATTCACATGGAGTTTCATAGAGCTCCTAAGAGTTTTCACTGTATTGTAGGAGGATTTAATCTTATTTGAATCAATTAGAAGCCATTATCAGGAATTATATCTGTAGTAAATCTACCCAACACAGAGAGTAGCAACTATGGTAGGATATGATTATCCTTTAGGTAGGAAGAGTCTATACCATGCCAGATATTTGGAACAAGCATGGAAAGGCAGGATAGCAATAATAAGCTGTCCTGCTTCAACCAGGGACACCCCCATTCATGTGTCATGCAAGAAGCAGTGGGCTGCCTCCAGGAAGCTCATGTACTTGCTTTTGCCAATCCAGCATGTGATTGTTCCCAGCAATGCATGATAAAACTATCTCTGAATCATGAGAGCAAAGAAATGTTTCTGGAACAACTGGGAATAATAATATGAATATGGCCTGGAAAATGCAAATCACCAAACTTTTGTCAAATACAAAGTCATCTAAGCATCTCAATTCTGACATAACCTGAGGGTGTGTTGTTAATTCTGGCATTGTGTTCCAGCAGAAGTTCCAGTCTCTTGGATTATAAGATATACTTATATTAGAAAGCATTTCCACAGAAATATTATTCCTGTAATTTGGTCAAAAGTATTATTAAATAATTTCATAGAACTCACTTCTCACCTCACTTTATGTACATTCCTTTGTCTCATATTTCTTTCCTTCCCTCCGAGTGTCAGTAGCATGCCTTATATTCTTAAGCATTTACAGAACACTGAAGCAGCATCAGCTTTCACAGTCCACTGTCTACATTTTTATGTAGTGGTGCATATATAATTGTATAATCCTTATGCATTCATCTCAAGACAGACAATATGTATTTTACTTCCATAATGTAGTTATTGCAGACCCTGCTGCAATAAAGTTTGATGTTCTAATATTTCTGTTGTATGTTCCTTTTGGGTCATGTTGCTCAGTTTTTTTGTATGCAACCTACTCTAAAGGCCTGTATACACTGTATGAATATGAAAGAGGTTGTAAATTCTCATAACTTAGCAGGTTTAGAGATTTTGAAGTCACTGTTGATATCGCAACCTCTTTCTATAAATAAATCAGATAACCTTGCCCCAGAGTGAAACAACTGCATCAAGCCAGGGCTCAGGGAAGTGATATGGGATGCATTTTCTAAGAGAGGATTAGCACTTGAACCTCAGCATCAGCTGCCTCATCCATGTGTTCTGTACTGCCTCCTTCTGCAGCTGGATCTGATCCTTATTTAAGATGTACATTGGTCATGAATATGCAAATTTTGTGAGTCTATGGTTGTTACATACAGGGATGTGCACACACTATAACAACATGTGAACAGTGTTTTCTCCACACTCACTGAACACTGTGGCCCTCACCATGGGATGGAACTTGATTCTTTTCCTGTTTGCAGCATCTACTGGTAAGGGGTTCCCAATTCAAACATTTAAGTGGGACAGAAGTGACAATGCCATCCACTCTGCCTTTCCCTCCACAGGTGTGCACTCCCAGGTCCAGCTGGAGCAGTCTGGGGTTGAGCTGAGGAGACCTGGGTCCTCAGTGAAGTTGTCCTGCAAGGCTTCTGGCTACACTGTCACTGATTATGGTATAAACTGGATGAAACAGAAGCCTGGACAGGGCCTGGAGTGGACTGGATATATTTATCCTGGAACTGGTGGTTCTTGATACAATCAGAAGTTTCAGGGTAAGGCCACAGTTACCGCAGAGAAATCCTCCAGCACAGCCCACATGGAGCTCAGCAGCCTGACATCTGGGGACTCTGCAGTCTATTACTGTGCAAGAGACACAGTGTTGCAACCACATCCTGAGTGTGTCGGAAATCCTGGAGGAGCAGGAAGCTGCCCTGGGACTGAGAAGACAGAGCAGATTAGCCTGGAGATTTGCTCAGAAACAATTGCTCTGTGTGTCCATTTGTCTTCCTCCTCCTCACAGTATTATATGGCCTTTGTAAACTTTTCAAGATTACAGCAGTGAATAAAGTGATGATAATTGAATTTGTCCCTATAGTACATTGCATCTTGACACTCTTCACTAGTGGCTGCCTCCATTAGTGAGTTTCTTTCTTAATAAATCAATACAAAAAGGAAAACTTTGATAAGGCATAGTTACAAAATATCTCGGACTGGACAAAACACTGGACAGATTACTCTACAGTAGATTGGAGAGTCACATTCATCTCAGAGGCCAAGAATCTAACGGAGAGACAGGAGGATTTTTTTTATAAAGTCCCTGGTATTTCAAACAGTATTTTAACTTCAACATAGGTTTGAATGGTCTCTAACATAGAATTTTACAAGGACTTTTATGTTTACCACAACATAATCAGTGTATGAGATCTCATCCACACTAAGCATATGACATTCATATTATGAGAAGAAATAATGTCGTCTACAGGAACAGGCAAAATTAATATTCTGAGCTACAGAGAAATCATCCTGAATCAAACTTTCAGATTACTAGTTACCACAGGTATCTCTGTACTGAGTGATAGTCACCATCTTCCTCAAAATGAAACTTCTATAAAAAAGTGTGAACTCTATATAACAAGGAATACCAAATGGATCCTGAGTACTTGCTCAGTCATAGTATAATGCTGATGTTTGATATTAGCAAAACTCGGAAATGGCTTAGAGGTCTGTCAATAGAAAAATGGATTAAAAATGTATTAAACTGAAAGTTGCAATATATGTGGAGAGGACCAGACGCAGACCTATATGTTTCCTATGCTGGCTGCTTCAGTTTCTCTATGTTCACATGCCCTTTGCCAGTGGACTGTGGGCGACGATGATGTGTCAGTGTGCGTTCATGTTCTGTAAAATCCTGAGACTGTAGGTCAGTGCACCAAGACTAGGGAGGAAGTGAATTTGAAAACAGAAAATTGTGCATAATCTCAAACCTATCTTCAATTACTATCTACATACATTGGTTGGGTCAATAAATTAGTTTTATTAAAATTGATTTAATAACTTTGATCGCCTTATGATACGTATATGAGGTAGTACAATATTCTATAAATATCTCTTCCATCTAGGAGACAAGAACTACTTCTCGAAAACATGGCCAAAGTGTAAAGCACACATTCAGTTTACTTAAAGAAATGAAAGAGGTTTTTGTTTAGTCATATGTAATTTTCGTGGATTTTAAAAGTAAAATCATGTTATGCTTTATTCAAGAAAACTCCATCAAAAGTTTCAGTCTCGTGGAATCCA
>NW_026131972.1:0-63932 GCF_903995435.1 Acomys russatus
AAGTTCCCGCCTCGACCTCCTAGTCTCTCAACCTGCACCTCACTACTGTTTGGCTGGCTGCCACCCGGGAAGCCTCATCAGTTTTTGTTTCTCTGTCTCACCCTAGTGCTGGGGTTACACGCAAAAAAAGGCCACATTGCTGGAATCTCATAGTGCTGGGGTGACAGGCACACAGGGCCACACTGCTGGAATCTCATAGTGCTGGGGTGACCGCACACAGGGCCACACTGCTGGAGTCTCATAGTGCTGGGGTGACCCGCACACAGGGCCACACGCTGGAGTCTCATAGTGCTGGGGTGACCGCACACAGGGCCACACTGCTGGAATCTCATAGTGCTGGGGTGACCGCACACAGGGCCACACTGCTGGAGTCTCATAGTGCTGGGGTGACCGCACACAGGGCCACACTGCTGGAGTCTCATAGTGCTGGGGTGACCGCACACAGGGCCACACTGCTGGAATCTCATAGTGCTGGGGTGACCCGCACACAGGGCCACACTGCTGGAGTCTCATAGTGCTGGGGTGACCGGCACACAGGGCCACACTGCTGGAGTCTCATAGTGCTGGGGTGACCGGCACACAGGGCCACACTGCTGGAATCTCATAGTGCTGGGTGACCGCACACAGGGCCACACTGCTGGAATCTCATAGTGCTGGGGTGACCCGCACACAGGGCCACACAGCTGGAGTCTCATAGTGCTGGGGTGACCGGCACACAGGGCCACACTGCTGGAATCTCATAGTGCTGGGGTGACCGGCACACAGGGCCACACTGCTGGAGTCTCATAGTGCTGGGGTGACAGGCACACAGGGCCACACTGCTGGAGTCTCATAGTGCTGGTGACAGGCACACAGGGCCACACTGCTGGAATCTCATAGTGCTGGGGTGACCGGCACACAGGGCCACACTGCTGGAGTCTCATAGTGCTGGGGTGACCCACACAGGGCACACTGCTGGAATCTCATAGTGCTGGGTGACAGGCACACAGGGCCACACTGCTGGAGTCTCATAGTGCTGGGGTGACCGGCACACAGGGCCACACTGCTGGAGTCTCATAGTGCTGGGGTGACAGGCACACAGGGCCACACTGCTGGAATCTCATAGTGCTGGGGTGACCGGCACATAGGGCCACACTGCTGGAATCTGAACTCGGGTCCTCCTATCTGTGCAACAAGCGCGCTGACCACTGAGCCATACTTAGCTGAGTCATGGAGGATGGAGGGATGATGACATCTAATGCGTTGTTGGTTTTCTGCATTTTTTTTTTTTTTTTTTTTTTTTTGGTTTTTCGAGACAGGGTTTCTCTGTATAGCCTTGGCCATCCTGGACTCACTTTGTAGACCAGGCTGGCCTCGAACTCACAGCGATCCACCTGCCTCTTCCTCCCGAGTGCTGGGATTAAAGGCGTGCGCCACCACGCCCGGCTTTCTGCATACTTTTTGTCTGTATTTTTTGTGATATTGAGCATCACTTCTAGGGCCTTACGCATGTTAGGCAAACACTGTCTGCTAAGTTCCATCCTTGTGTTTTTCTACTACATCACATCCCACAGGAAGGTGACTCTAGCTCAGGGAAGGCAGGGGATTAAGTATCTCTTTTCTGTTAAATTCAGCTCTCCCAGGAACACACTTGACAGCTCCCTACTCCCACAGGGATGGTGGTAAAGGAAAGAGCACTCTTCTGTAGAAACATCCACTTACCTGGTGGGGACAGTGAACTGCCCATCCCCCTCAGAGGGCAGTGAAGAAAAGGGCCAGGCTGAGAGCCAAGCACAAGTCTGCTGCCAGGAGAGGGTGTGGGGAGGGCAAGCTCTGATGGTGATGGCCAGTCACTAATGAGATCCTACACAGCAGGGTGACTGGCATTTATTTGTAGGGCATAATTCGTGGACTTCTAGAAGCAAAAATGGAATGCAGAGAGCGACATTGAAAAGCCTGAAAAACAAGGCCATGCTAGGGCTGTTTGACCTCTGCCCTAGTTCCTAGAAACCAGCAAAACAAAACACCACCTGCAGCTTTAGGAAGACACCCATGGGGAAAGACCCCACAGGGCCTGCTCTCCCCCAGTTAACCTGGCCCACATACCTCAGATACAGCAGCCCAACCAATCAGTTTAAGGTCAGATCCCCCCCTGGCTTGCAGTCGGGATCCTTTGCCTCCCTAGTGCTGAGAGACCCTGACACATCTACAATTGGGACTTCTGCTGTGTCAGTAATAAATTTTACCTATACCTCTCAGCTGGTGTGACTTGAGGGGTTTCTCGCCGACCCCCTTACTGAATTGGACTCCCAGGGTCCAACATTTTGGGCTAGGGTCCAACAACATCTACTACATCTGCTATTCTTGCAACATTAGAGAAGCTGCAGCTGCTTTCCTCTCCTCTCTCCTGCACAGGCCTTGGTCCTCAGTCTTTCCTTGGATTCATTTACTGACCACCTAGATCTTGGGCTAGGAATGCAAATAAGCAAGAGAAAGCACTCAGAGTCCAGATCAGCCTGACAGCACCCAGATTTTGTACACAGTGGGCACAGGAGTGGGGCAGATGAACTTGTGAGCAAACGCACCTTACCAGTGTGGTGGTTAATCTTTTTGAGCCTGGCTGCATTTAGAATCACCCAGGAAACATGCACCTCTCTGGACACGTCTGTGACTATCCCTCCTCGGGAGAGTTATGGAAATCCTAACAGCTGCTCCCCCCCGCACCTGTGTGCCTCATGCTGCCCACCACACAGTTATTATCTGAGGTCAGCTGCCAAGGAGCATGGGTAATGCAGAGTATTCAGTGAGCATCAGAAAACAGCGAATGTTGCAAGCAACTGTTCTTGTCCACGGAGTCCCATGATCCCAAGGTTTGGTGGAGAGTTTAGGTCATCTGAAAAACTGATGTGTGGATCACCTTTCTATATATAGTACTTAAAGAGAGAGGAGGGAAATTAATTAACACATAGCCGCTACGGAGAAAAAAACACACTTTTTTTGGTTTTGCTTTTTGGTTTGATATTTATATAAATTAGTATCTCAATTAGGTACAGTCTGTTTCTTCCTCCTGTAGCAGCATCCTTCTGTCAGCTTTGCTTTTCCACCTGTGGAGTGACAGAGAACAGTGGAGCAGTCAGCACACAATATGACTGTGTGTGCATGCCTAAAGACCGTGGTGATTTATAGCAGCCTGGGTATTCATCCATAGTGTATGACCTGGGGCTCTGCACCAGGTGCTTTTCCTTGTGTTTCCTCTTCTCCCTTCTGGAGAGGGATGAAGGACATAGGTCCTTTGCGAGAGGCATGTTCTCATAGGGAGCTCGTACCGCCAGAAAGGTGGGTTTTGGTTTTTTTTTGATACAGGGTTTCTTTGTGTAGTCCTGGCTGTCCTGGAACTCCCTCTGTAGACCAGACTGGCCTCAAACTCAGGGATCCACCTTTCTCTACCTCCCAAGTGCTGGCATTAAAGTGTGCACCACTGCATCCAAATGCCTGTTTGAATTATATTGTGTGGAAATTTTGATTTATTAATGAGTAAGAGTTTTGTCCTGTATTCATTTCCAAAGGTATCATTGTTAATGAAAGTTGGGATTCATTCAGTTTTAATGGTAGGGCTGAGAGTAGTTAAAAGTATGTGCCCAAGAAGAGACTTACTACCCTATGAGCATATAAAGGAGGAAGTCCCCCCAGGCACAGTCATAGGGGAGGGGAGTAAGGGGAAAATGGGAGGGAGGGAAGAATGGGAAGATACAAGGGATGGGATAACCACTGAGATGTAACAAGAATAAATTAATAAAAAAATAAAAATTTAAAAATAAGAGTATGTGTGTGAGTTTTTTATTTTTTTTCACTAATAAATCAAATGGGAAAAGAGAGGTGTTTTTGCAAGGTGAGGGTATGTGATTTTTTTTCTGGAGCAGCAGCCACTGTCTAGAACCAGAATCTTAATGCACAGTTCTAGACTGGGAGAACTCGGGCTGTAAAGCTGATCCATGGCTGCCACAGAGGCTATAAGGAGCCCTGTGCTTTCTAGGTATCTTTGGCCAAACTGTCAGTGCTAAGTATCTGTGTCGATTGGCAGAAACACAGACAAAGTGCATAACCCCCAAAGCTGTTCTCCTGGTTGATTCTCAGCTTTGGGCCTATTTTATGAAGGTGAACTAGAGCCTTGAGTTTACCTCTCCCTTTAGTGAGGTCCTGTTATCAATGAAACACAAAAGGGTGGACAGGTAGGAGGTATAACGTCACAAATAATGCAGGAAGGCAGTTATCAAGGTGCTGAACTATCAATGCTGAGGTTGAAACACAGGCATGAAGACCCACATGTGGAAGCAGACCTGTGAACTCTGACGCATGTTTTGCATTGTATGGGATGGATTTGCCAGACCACTAGGGAAGAAGGAAACAGAAAATTGCAAAATCGAAGCTTTGAGCTGTACTGGCAGCTGTCATGTGTATTCCACTTGTAAGCACTCACTTGTCTCAAACTAGTGGCAATTTAGCCAAATGCAGTGGCACACTCCTGTAATCCAGTACTCAAGGAGGCAGAGGCAGGAGGATCTCTGTGAGTTTGAGGCCAGCCTGGTCTACAAACCAAGTCCAGAACAGGCAAGGCTACACAGAGAAACCCTGTCTCAAAAAACCCAAAGCAAAGCAACAACAACAGAACTAGTGGCAACTTGAGATAGTAAGTGCAGAGGACTTGAACCAGGTCCCTTTTAGTCAAGGAAGATGGGCTCCGAGCTCCATGACCCAAGCTCTGCGGTTTGACTAAAACTTGGGAGGTAGGTCACCTGTTGAGAATGCAAGACACAAGAAAGGAGAACAAGTCTGATTGATCAAACTCTCAAACTTTATTAGTCAGGCAGCAGCTTTTATAGTTCAGAAGCAGGGTAGCATATTGCTATAGCAACCCAGCTGCAGGCTTTTCTCAAAGCACAGGGAATTCCAGGCAGGGTCATAATGTCCTGCCACATAGGGTATCTTGCTTTGTCTTCATCTAGCTGACTCACAGCAGGGTCGCTCCATCCCTATCTGTCTTTACTCTAACTGCTGACTCACAGCAGGGTCAGCTAGTTTCTGGTGAAAGGCAAGCTCTGGGAAAGACAAAGACTTAAAGGTGCAGACTTAGACAAGATGGCTTATCATTGGCCATATGGCCTATCGTCCCCAACATCTCCAAGCTCCCATAGCAGTCCTTAAAGCTGCAGATTGTTCAAAGCCTTATTTAAACTGTTTTTCATATACATTCAGGTCTCTAATATGTAGTTAAGCACAGAGAGACATTAACAACAACTAGTAAATAAAACGTAAGGAAATTACAATAGAAAGGCATGAATCAACGTACAAGCTCAAGGACTTTTATTTCTGTCATAAGTTTATTTTTCTCCTAACATTTTCAGACCGTATTGACCACAGGTACCTAAAACCATGGAAAATGAGCTACAGATGGCAGGGAGAGCTACATATCTATTTGTTTTCTAGTTCAAACTCTGGGTGAGGAGCCTTTTAAAAAACCAAAAGGCTCTTATTAAGGTACAGTCCACTGATTCTGTTGGTCAGGTGGAAAAGGCCTTGAACTATGCCGAGGCAGCTTTGTCCCTCGTTGCGTGTGGAAACGCAATGGAACAAGGTCCAGTGATCTAACTCTCTATACTTCGTGTACTCAGACAGTGGAGCTCATCAGGGAAGCTGTGCTTCCAGCAGGAGGTGTGTGTGGGGAGAAGAAAGTAGCATACGTGAGTACACGCGGGGAATACTAAGTAAGGAACGGCAGCCACACTATCAGCCCCTGGGAACTATCCCCCAAAATAGGAATGTTGAGTTGGAAATGACAGGATTTGTTCTGAAGCCTCACTGTGAGGGACACACATCTCTTCTTTTCTACCTCAGTTACCCTACGCCTGACTCTCCTACACTGGGGGATGTTTGAAAAGGGACCACACTGTAAAGTATTTGAAAGCACCATGGCTCCTTGTGCTAGGCTGTCTCCCTGACAAAGGCGCCTCTGAGAGGCCTCATCCACCCATTGCCTTGAGGCCAAACCTGCCATCTCTGTTGTCCAGAATCACCCCATTTATGACACACTTGAGGCTTGCAAAGCTTGGAGAACAGGCCTTGAGAGCCTAGCTGATTGCTCCCCCTGCCTTTGTGTCCTTATATTTATTTATTTATTATTTTGAGATAAGGCTTCTCTCTGTACCTTTGGCTATCCTGGACTCACTTTATAGAATAAGCTTTCCTCAAACTCACAGGAATCTGTCTGCCCCTCTCTGCCTTACTGAGTGCCCGAGTGCTGGGATTACAGGTGTGCACCACAGAGGCTAGCTGTGTCCTTATTTTTACCACCTCTAAACAAAGAAAGTCCAATTATTCATCCCCAGTATCCCAGGGATCAGCTGGTGGTTTTGGTTTTGGCTTTGGTTTTTCAAGACAGGGTTTCTCTGTGTGATAGACCTAAGTGTCCTGGAACTCTCTTTGTAGACCAGTCTAGCCTTGAACTCACAGAGATCTGCCTGGGTCTGCCTCCTGAGTGCTGGGATTAAAGGCGGGTGCCACCACACCCGACTCCTGCAGCTTAACTGCCAGATGAATTGAACCTCTTACTATTTATTACTTTAGTATGTAAACTCCCCAGTTGCTTTTGGTTGTTGTATATTAATGAGTAATGAATAATGAAAACAAGCCAGTTATTTTTGTGCCATAGTCTCACTAGGTTGCATGTTCCTACATGTCTTGCCCTCCTCTAATACCCCACCCTACCCATCGTCTACAAACACATTATAATCCAATGGAGTCCACACGCTTCCCTTGCCTTGTCCCCACAGAGTATAAAAATGGCATCAAGATTTGGAAAAAGCTGGGCATGGTGGCGCATGCCTGTCATCCCAGCACTCAGCAAGGCAGAGGCAGGCAGATCTCTGTGACAAGGCCATCCTGGTCTTCAAAGTGAGTCCAGGACAGCCAAGGCTACACAAGATACCTTGTCTCAACTGTTCCCCCACCCCACACTCAAATTCGGTAAAAGCGCTGCAGCCACAAAAGTAGCAGTGCTGTTCTGGCTCAGAATGAATGTCTGCACCTGTGGCACCAAGGCCTATAGGCACCTGTGTTTCCTCTTCCTGCCGCTGTGGCACTGAGGCCCTAGGGCCACCCAAGCTGTTAGCAGTCAATACAATTCTTTCTCTGTGTAGCGTTGGCTGTCCTGAACTCACTTTGTAGATCAAGATGGTCTCAAATCACAGCGATCGGCTAATTCTTTTCTTTCTACAATAGCTTTTCTACAACTTTTTTTTTTTTTTTTTTTTTGGTCGAATGAAGCCATTGTCTAGAGTGTGCTATCCCTAGATCTGGCTGCTGCTTAGCAAACTGGGAGCCACTTGCTGTTCTGTCTGCTTGATTCTTGCTTTTCTCATACAGTGTGCATATGTATTTTCTTTGGGGGAATATTTTTCAAGCTTTTTAACAAGCTGCATACAGTGCAGGGAAAGTTATCCTTGTGATGATCACAACTCTGAGTAGCAACAACCAGAGTGTCTTGTTATATCTTGTGCATCTGGTGTGTTTGGCTTGATCATGGTTTTTGTCTGTTTTTAATTTTATTTTATTATTGAGTTTATGACTTTGGATTAAATATGTCTGCCTCTCTAAGACTGTAAATGATACATTAAATGATTTATGTTTTACATGATAGAAATCGAGTTGCACATAAAAAAAGTTAACCAGTTTCTGTTAATACTTACAAGGAAACTTTAGAATTTAAATATTTTCAAAGCAGTATCCTGGTTCCCAGTTTGGAATCTCTAGAGACAACCTTGTTTCAGGAATGCTCACGCTCGCTCTCCCTCTCTCTCTCTTTCTCTCTCACTCTCACTCTCTTACCTCCTCCTCCTCTTCTCTTTTTGTTCCTTTCTTTTGTTTTTTCCCCATCCTAGATATTGAACTCAGGGCCTTGCATATACTATGCAAGCTCTCTAACACTGAGCTATATCTCCAGCCCTCACTAATGTTTCAATGTAGCCCCCATGGGATATCATGCTAAGTTTTATATTTTTCAATAGAACTGTAGTTTTACAAAAATCTGTAGTTCAATTGATCCCACGCACGTGTGCGCAGGCGCACACACGTGCACGTACACACACACACACACACACACACACACACACACTTTCCCCTCTCTTTCTCTATTTTGTATCCCAAAGACTGATGATGAGGAAACCAGGGAGCGTCCTGTTAATGGCTAGCAGAAGGATGCTTGCTCAAGTCGCAGCCCTCAAATGCTGCTCTAATGGACAATCTTCAATGCACAAGTCAATTCCCTAACTACTTGTGTTTGAGTTTCCCAACTTAAAACAACATATTGGAATAATGTTTGCAATACTGCTTAAGGAAGTAAGAGAAGTCGGGAGGATCAAAGAGTTGAAATATTAGAGCAGTGGCCAGGACATGACCTTAGCGCCTCTGTAGGTGACTGTCCGTCAGCGTTACTGTCAGTCTTATCTCTCTCCCTCTTACTCTCCTTCCCAAGCTGTAGACGCAGAAATAATAGAAGTGCAATGACTCCTTGACTTGATGCAGTCTGTGTCCTCAGGTTCAGATCTCTTTCCCCACTGACCATCTGACACAATCCACATAGTCTGGAGATAAAACAGATAATGTTAGACAGTTGAGTTCAGTCCTCATAAACTAAGCAGAGAGCTACAGAATAGGTAGATGGTTGAGATCAGTCCTCATAACTGAACAGAGAGCTACAGCAAGGAGCCCACCTGGTCCCCAGAGGTACCTAGGACAGGGCACTTGTCCTTAGTAGTTCCAGGAACCCACTGAAAGGATGCTCTTTCAGAGGTGGGCCAAGAAATACCCATCAACCTTCCAAACAAGAAATGCCTTATGTTGGGTAACTTGTTGGCAATGAGCCTTTGGAGGACTTTTCGTATCAAAATTGTGTTTTAAAATGCGTTACACTTTCGGGGGCTGAGAGATGGCTCAGAGGTTAAGGGCACTGTCTGCTCTTCCAGAGGTCCTGAGTTCAATTCCCAGCATCCACATGGTGGCTCACAACCATCTATAATGTGATCTGATGCTCTCTTCTGGCCTGCAGGTGTAACATGCAGCCAGAGCACTGAATACATAATAAATAAATAAATATCTTTTTTAAAAAATACGTTACACTTTCAATCAAGCCTAGAACAACTGGAGTCTTTAAAGACATCTTTAATGAGATGGGGGGTGATCACATAAACTGTGTATCCACTGTTTGGATCCAGAATTTGTTCCTGTTTTCTGTTCCCAGAAAAGCACATACTAAGAAACAGCACAGAGACTGTCCAATCTGAGAACCCTGTGCTCCTTGTCCACATCACTGTGTGCATCTTCAGACAGGTTAATTTGTTTTGCTTGGCATGGCATGAGGTGCCTTGTAAAACTCTATTCTCAAACTAATTACATCTGACCAATGTTTGGTTTTATTACTTAATTGGCACTTTTAACACCAAGGGGTAAATTTGGGGTCAGCTGCAGAGGGACCTAAAGTCACAGCTCTTGGTGGTAATGTTCATCAAGGTATTAAACCTGTTGTTTGGAAGGCTCATCTCTTACAGCCAACTTCTGAGTCGTTTTCCAGTAGAGAGAGGGGTGTCGACACTGATTATTCATCCCTTAGAGTTCCAGGGCTTCCAATCCAATTCCAAACGTCCCCATTTGAGAACTGGATTTTGTTCTTATTCTTGGAGTGTAAATTCCTTAAGTTACATTTAGTATCTTGTCCCTTTAGTAGAGCACTTCCAAGAGATGCTGAGGTTTAAAGAAACAAAGGGGCAAAGCAGGAAGTCACTGAAAGGTAAGATTCTAAGCATGCCCAATACATCAAACTCTTTGGCCTGTGAATTGCATGCAGTCACTACTTCCCTAGTGACAAACTTCTCTGCCTGTTATTGCCTGGGATGACCCTGAGGGGAGAGACTGCAGCCATAGGTTGTTTCCTGACAGCTATGTTTACAGCTTATGTGGACATTCCTGGAAACTAAACAGAGATTTTTAGACAGTAAAAGCTGATGCATATGATACATCTCACACTAGCACTCTGCATGTGATACATCTCACACTAGCACTCTGTCTGTGATACATCTCACACTAGCACTCTGTCTGTGATACATCTCACACTAGCACTCTGTCTGTGATACATCTCACACTAGCACACTGTGATACATCTCACACTAGCACTCTGCGTATGATTCATCTCACACTAGCACTCTGTCTGTGATACATCTCACACTAGCACTCTGTCTGTGATACATCTCACACTAGCACTCTGTCTGTGATACATCTCACACTAGCACACTGTGATACATCTCACACTAGCACTCTGCATGTGATTCATCTCACACTAGCACTCTGCATGTGATTCATCTCACACTAGCACTCTGCGTATGCACTAGCACTCTGTGTATGATTCATCTCACACTAGCACACTGTGTGTGATACATCTCACACTAGCACTCTGTCTGTGATTCATCTCACACTAGCACACTGTGATACATCTCACACTAGCACACTGTCTGTGATGCATCTCACACTAGCACTCTGTCTGTGATACATCTCACACTAGCACTCTGTCTGTGATACATCTCACACTAGCACTCTGTCTGTGATACATCTCACACTAGCACACTGTCTGTGATACATCTCACACTAGCACTCTGTGATACATCTCACACTAGCACTCTGCATGTGATACATCTCACACTAGCACTCTGTCTGTGATACATCTCACACTAGCACACTGTCTGTGATACATCTCACACTAGCACACTGTCTGTGATACATCTCACACTAGCACTCTGTCTGTGATACATCTCACACTAGCACTCTGTCTGTGATACATCTCACACTAGCACTCTGCATGTGATTCATCTCACACTAGCACTCTGCATGTGATTCATCTCACACTAGCACTCTGCGTATGCACTAGCACTCTGTGTATGATTCATCTCACACTAGCACACTGTGTGTGATTCATCTCACACTAGCACTCTGCATACGATTCATCTCACTACCAACTTCCCACATTACACTTAGAAATATGGATGACAAGCGTTAGTGTGACAGAGTAAATAATAGAGGTTTAAACCTTCTTATTTCTAGGATGACAGGAATTGAACCTGCATTTAAGAATTCAAAAATATTCGTGCTACCCTTCCACCTTGTCCTGGTAAGGTCAGCTAATGGAGCTATCGGGCTCATACCCTGAAAACGTCCGTTCAAACCCTTCCTGTACTAACTACTTCCCTAACCTTCTCACCATCTATTCCACCAACTTTCCTGGACCAATAGTCACAATACTCAGACCAACCTCCTGGGTTTAGAAATAAGCTTGCTTCAATTTGACCAAAAAAAAAAAAAAAAAAAAAAGCACAACCCACAGAAGCAACAAAATATTTTATCACCCAGGCAACAGCCTCAATAATCATTCAACTAGCCATCATTCTAACTACAAACAATTAGGAAGGTGGACTTTCCAACCACAAATCAACAACACAACTCTCAGAATTTATTGCACTAGCAATTAAAACCCATTTCACTCCTGACTTCCTGAAGTAACCCAAGGAATTCCACTTCACACAGGCCTAATTCTCCTTTCATGACAAATATTTACCCCTTTATCAATCCTCTTTCAAATTCATGAACTGCTTAATACTAACTTAGCTGTCACCACAAGCCTTTCAGTCCTTATTGGAGCGTGAAGAGGACTCAGCCAAACACAAACATAGCACAGCATACTCAGCTATCGCCCACATAATATGAACAGTAGCTCTCCTGCCCAGCAACTCCACCCTCAGACTGCTTAGTCTATCTACATTATCCTCACAGCTTGTAATATTTTCATTCATGCCAATCAATTCAATTCATGAAATAAAATACCCATAATACTACTCACAAAGTCCCTAATTCTCCTATCCTTAGGAGGCTTTCCTCCATTAGCAGGATTCTTACCAAAGTGAGCTGTCTTCACAATATTACTAAAAAACAGTAACACAGGCTTAACAACCGCAGTAGCTGTGATAGCTTTATTAAACATATTCTTTTACACCGCTTAGTCTCCTTCACCTGCCCTTTTCCAACAAATAACAACTCCATGTTATACACTACCAAACAAATCTCAAAAACCACCTCCTCCTACCTTCCCTAGCTATCGTAACTATCGTAACACGGACCCTGCCCCTGATAGTTCAGCTAATTCTATAAGAAGTTCATGATACAATAGTCCAAGAATGTTCAAAGCCCTGAGAAAACACACAGTTTAACTTCTGACAAGAACTGTAAGATTCCATCCTACATCTCTTGAATGCAAATCAATCACTTTAATCAAGCTAAATCTATGACTATTCTCAACAAACCATAAAGACACTGGAATCCTACACTTAATCATCGGGGCTTGAGCAGGTATAGTAGGGAACAGTCCTAAGCATTTTAATTTGAGCCAAAGTAAGTCAACCTGGAGCCCTATTAGAAATATACAATGTAATCGTTACTGCACATGCACTTGCTATCATTTTCTTCATAGTAATACCTATAATAATCGGAGGCTTCAGAAGCTGATTAGTGCATCTAATAATTGGAGCACTTGATATAGCATTTGCATGAATAAATAATTTAACCTTCTGACTCCTACCTCCTCATTTCTCCTGCTTCTGTCATCATGCAAAGTAAAAGCCAGGGCAGGAAGGGTATATCCCTCTTTAGCTGGAGACCTAGCCTATGCAGGAGCATCTGTGGACCCAACCGTCTTCTTCCGACATCTATCCCGTGTCTCATCATCCTAGGTGCTATCAACTTTATACCACCATTATCACTATAAAGCCACCTGCCATAACACAGTAGCAAACACCAGTACTCATCGCAGCTCTACTATTGCTACTCTCCCTTCCAGTATTAGCCACAGGTATTACTATACTTCCTCCTATGTACGGGACAGGCTACATGGCCAATGTTCAGCCATCTTGTCAGAGCCTAGTTTCCTATTTTCTCCAGCAGTCTGCCATTCACCAGAAACCAACTGACCTTGTTGCAGGTCAGCAGTTAAACACCTGTTGTGGTTTATTGTGGGGGCTGGTCATTCTAGACCCCCCCCCCAGCTACTTCTTTTCCAGTAGGACTACTGGTAAGATCAGATTAAAGGCCAGCTGCCTGTGAGCAGCAGTTCCTGAAGCTTTTTCCTGACTAACCAGATCTTCACAACTTTCCTGGAATTTCTCTCCTGCAATTAGCAGCTGAAAAGCTAGATACCTACCTGCTGGAGCATTCCAGAGTTAGGTATCCATAGCAACCCTTGCTTACGCAAAGCCCATGCCTCTGTGCCTATATAAACTCTGTGAAAGTTTTCAATAAACGGGGTTTGATCAGAATGCAGACTTGCCCTGTTCTTCATGTCTAGTGTTCTGTCTCTATACAGGAAAATTTTCCTCCCGATCGTTTGTCAAACCCCGGTGGGCCGGGGCACTCCTATACAACCTACCCTGATCCTGCTGGATGGGGTGGACCAACTACTTATCAACATTTATTCTGATTCTTTGGTTATCCAGAAGTCTATATCCTTATTCTCATAGGATTCAGAATTATATCACATATCTTCACTTACTCAGGTAAAAAAGAGCCTTTTGATATATAGGAATAGTGTGAGCTACATCTATTGGCTTCCTAAGATTTATTGTTTGAGCCCACCATATATTTACAGTTGGATTTGAAGTAGACACCTGAGTCTACTTCACACCAGCCACTATAATTACTGCTATTCCAACTGGTGTAAATATTTAGTTGACTTGCTACACTCCATGGAGGCAACACAAATGATCTGCAGCTAGACTATGAGCCCCAGGGTTCATCTTCTTATTCACAGTTGGAAGATTCACGGGAATTGTTCTATCAAACTCTTCACTTGACATTGCCCTTCACGATACATACTACGTGGTTGCCCACTTTCACTATGTATCATCTATAGGAGCTGTGTTTGCCATTATAGCTGGATTAGCCCACTGCCTCTATTCTCAGGTTAAACTAAATAATACATACGCAAAAGCCCACTTTGCTACTATATTTGTAAGAGTAAACTCAACTTTCTTCCCTCAACATTTTGTAGGTCTTTCAGGAATCCCAATGCTACTCCAACTACCCAGATGCCGACACCACATGAAATGTAGTTTCTCTCTAAGATCGGTTATCTCACTAACAGCTTTCCTTATCATGATTTTTATAATCTAAGAAGCTTTTGCTTCCACATGAGAAGTACTCTCAGTTTCATCTAAAAACCTAGAATTACTTCATGGCTGCCCTTCACCATGTCACACATTCAAAGAGCCTACTTATGTAAAAGCTAAATAGAAAGGAAGGATTGGAGTCCATAAAACTGGTTTCACTCTAATCTCATAACTTTTATGTCTTTCTCAATGAAATACTAGTAAATTTATAGATCTTGTATCTTATATGGCTTACCCTTTGCAACTAGGCTTACAAGACACTTCATCGCCTATTATGAAGAACTTATAAACTTTCATGATCGTACATTAATAATCGCTGTCTTTATCAGTTCTCTAGTTCTCTGTATTATCTCATTAATACCAGCCACGAACTACACATCCTAGTACAACAGACGCTCAAGAAGTGAACCAATCTGAACCACTTTACCAGCTGTAATTCTAATCCTCTTTGCCCTCCCTTCCCTTCAGATCTTTACGTAACAGATGACGCTGACAACCCTGCCCTCACAGTAAGCTACAGAACATCAGTGATACTGAAACCACCAATACACTGATTAGGAAGACCTGTGCTTTGCCTCACACATGGCTCCAACAAATGGCTGACAACCAGCTGTAATTCTAATCCTCTTTGCCCTTCCTTCCCTTCAGATCTGTACATAACAGATGACGCTGACAACCCTGGCCTCACAGTAAGCTACAGGACATCAGTGATACTGAAACCACCAATACACTGATTACGAAGACCTGTGCTTTGCCTCACACATGGCTCCAACAAATGACTGACAACCAGCTGTAATTCTAATCCTCTTTGCCCTCCCTTCCCTTCAGATCTTTACGTAACAGATGACGCTAACAACCCTGCCCTCACAGTAAGCTACAGGACATCAGTGATACTGAAACCACCAATACACTGATTAGGAAGACCTGTGCTTTGCCTCACACATGGCTCCAACAAATGGCTGACAACCAGCTGTAATTCTAATCCTCTTTGCCCTTCCTTCCCTTCAGATCTTTACGTAACAGATGACGCTAACAGCCCTGCCCTCACAGTAAACTACAGGACATCAGTGATACTGAAACCACCAATACACTGATTAGGAAGACCTGTGCTTTGCCTCACACATGGCTCCAACAAATGGCTGAAAACCAGCTGTAATTCTAATCCTCTTTGCCCTCCTTTCCCTTCAGATCTTTACCTAACAGATGAAGCTGACAACCCTGCCCTCACAGTAAACTACAGGACATCAGTGACACTGAAACCACCAATACACTGATTAGGAAGACCTGTGCTTTGCCTCATACATGGCTCCAACAAATGGCTGACAACCAGCTGAACTCTGCCTACTTGAAGTTGACAATCGAGTTGCACTTCCAAGATAACTTCCAATCCGTATCCTAATTTCATCTGAAGACATACTTCACTCATGAGCTGTTCCCTCATGAGGACTAAATACAGATGCAGCCCCAGGACATCTAAAACAAGCTACTGTGACATCAAATCACTTAGGTGTAGTCTATTGCCAATGTCCAGAAATCTTTGGGTCTAATCACAGTTTTATAGCAATTGTTCTTGAAATAGTATCACTAAAATATTTTGACAATTGATCAGTTTCCATACTTTAAACTCGCTATGAAGCCTAGAGCATTAACCTTTTAAGTTAAAGTTAGAGACTAAACTTTTCCATAGTGAAATGCCACAACTAGGTACATCCACCTGATTCACTGCTGCTCTATCTTCAGTAACTACAGTCTTTACCTTATTTCAATTAAAAAATTCTACACAAGTTTCCCTACCTCACCATCCCCTAAAACTTTAAAATCACTGAAACTCCCAAAGCCTTTGAGAATCAAAATGAATGAAAATCTATTCGCCTCTTTTATTACCCAAACAATAATAAGACACCAGTAGTCATTATCATTATTATAGTCCCCTCAATCTTATTCCCCTCTTCAAAATGTTTAATTAAGAGCCAACTCCATTCATTCTTACAATGACTAACTAACTTATTATAAAGTAAATATTAACCCCACTCCCCAAAAGGATGAACATGATCCCGAGTAATTCTGTCCCTCGTTGTATTCATCGGATCAACAGACCTGCTAGTCCTTCTCCTGCACACATTCACACCGACCACCCAGCTCCCTGTAGACAGAAGCACAGCCACCCCACTATGAGCAGGAGCAGCAATGCTAGGTTCACACCGACCACCCAGCTCCCTGTAGACAGAAGCACAGCCACCCCACTCTGAGCAGGAGCAGCAATGCTAGGTTCACACCGACCACCCAGCTCCCAGTAGACAGAAGCACAGCCACCCCACTCTGAGCAGGAGCAGCAATGCTAGGTTCACACTGACCACCCAGCTCCCTGTAGACAGAAGCACAGCCACCCCACTCTGAGCAGGAGCAGCAATGCTAGGTTCACACCGACCACCCAGCTCCCTGTAGACAGAAGCACAGCCACCCCACTCTGAGCAGGAGCAGCAATGCTAGGTTCACACTGACTACCCATCTCCCTGTAGACAGAAGCACAGCCACCCCACTCTGAGCAGGAGCAGCAATCCTAGGTTCACACCGACCACCCAGCTCCCTGTAGACAGAAGCACAGCCACCCCACTCTGAGCAGGAGCAGCAATGCTAGGTTCACACCGACCACCCAGCTCCCAGTAGACAGAAGCACAGCCACCCCACTCTGAGCAGGAGCAGCAATGCTAGGTTCACACTGACCACCCAGCTCCCTGTAGACAGAAGCACAGCCACCCCACTCTGAGCAGGAGCAGCAATCCTAGGTTCACACCGACCACCCAGCTCCCTGTAGACAGAAGCACAGCCACCCCACTCTGAGCAGGAGCAGCCATGCTAGGTTCACACGACCACCCAGCTCCCAGTAGACAGAAGCACAGCCACCCACTCTGAGCAGGAGCAGCAATGCTAGGTTCACACCGACCACCCAGCCCCTGTAGACAGAAGCACAGCCACCCCACTCTGAGCAGGAGCAGCAATCCTAGGTCACACCGACCACCCAGCTCCCTGTAGACAGAAGCACAGCCACCCCACTCTGAGCAGGAGCAGCAATGCTAGGTTCACACCGACCACCCAGCTCCCAGTAGACAGAAGCACAGCCACCCCACTCTGAGCAGGAGCAGCAATGCTAGGTTCACACCGACCACCAGCTCCCTGTAGACAGAAGCACAGCCACCCCACTCTGAGCAGGAGCAGCAATGCTAGGTTCACACCGACCACCCAGCTCCCTGTAGACAGAGCACAGCCACCCCACTCTGAGCAGGAGCAGCAATGCTAGGTTCACACTGACCACCCAGCTCCCTGTAGACAGAAGCACAGCCACCCCACTCTGAGCAGGAGCAGCAATGCTAGGTTCACACCGACCACCCAGCTCCCTGTAGACAGAAGCACGGCCACCCCACTCTGAGCAGGAGCAGCAATGCTAGGTTCACACCGACCACCCAGCTCCCTGTAGACAGAAGCACAGCCACCTCACTATGAGCAGGAGCAGCAATCCTAGGTTTTTGACAGAAAATAAAAAGCTCATTAGCCCACTTTCTTCCTCAAGGAACAACTATTTCACTCATCCCTATACTCATTATCATCAAAACTATAAGCTTGTTTATTCAACCTAAAGCCCTAGCAGTTTGTCTTACAGTTGATATTATTGCCAGACTCCTACTAATACACGTAATTGGCTTAGCTACCTTATTATTAATAAATATTAGCCCACCAACTGCTACAATCACATCTATTATTCTTGTATTGCTTACCATACTTGAATTTGCCATAGCCCTTATTGAAGCCGACATATCTACCCTTCCAGTTAGCCTTTATCTACATATTACATAATGGCCCTCTAAACACATGCATATCACATAGTTAATCCAAGCCCATGCATCCTAGCAGGAGCTTTTTCCACCCTGCTATTAAATTCTGGTTTAGTGATGTAATCTCATCATAACTCTATTCTTCTTCTGTCAGTAGGCCTTCTAACAAATACTATGTACCGATGTTGACAAGATATTATCTGTGAAGGAACCAATCAAGGTTCCATATCCCTATTGTACAAAAAGGCCTTTGTTGTGGAATAATCTTATTTATTGTATCCGAAGTATTTTTCTTTACAGGCTTCTTCTGAGCCTTCTACCTCTCCAGTCTTGTAACAACACATGACCTAGGAAGCTGCTAATCACCTACAAAAGAACACCCCTAAACATGCTAGGAGTACCTCTTCTTTTTTTGTTTTGTTTTGTAGACAACAAAGAAAGCCTAAAACCCCAAACTCCAGGAAAAAGATCTTTAAAAATAAGTTTTCTTTTTAAAAAAATTGTATAAGTCTCTACCCCCCTCCCTCCCCCTAACAGCCCTCCTTGTGTCCTTTTCCTTTGTGCCCTGGCCCCCCCACCCCCTCTCTATTCTCTGTTCTTGCTACTATACGACCATGTTGCATTCATTACCTACCCAGGTTGCCCACCCCGTTCTCTTTCATTTCCGGTGAACCATGTACCTACTGTTCCACTTCCCCAGCATGCAAGAGCCGCCTCCCTGTCTTTTCCTGGGTCTTCGTACTTGGTTTGCCCTACCACCTTCTCCCCCAGTGACCTATTCTAAACTGGAGCAAGGAAGCTGCATCCTGCCAATCCCCCAGTTCCCACGGCAGCCCGCCTCCTCAGAAGCAGCTTTATCCAGGAAAAGCTGGTCTCCAACGTTCTTTCAGCCTTTGCAATTTTTTTCCTCCCTCCACATTGTTCGTGCACCTCTACAAAAAGAAATCTTTCTTTGGTACCCCATATTCCCTTCAGCCTTGTCAACCCTGTCTCGGGCTCCATCTTTTTCTTCTACTCTTTGAGGCAAGATCTTCTCTCCAATCCTCCTTACAATGTACGCCTGACCCAGAACCAGCCCTTCACTTCTCCTGGGCCCAGAACCCCCCCCCCCCCCCCCCCCCCCCGCCGCACGCAGCCTCCTGCCCTTCAGCAAATGAGGATCTGGCCCATGCCAGCCTCCAGCACTTTCTCAGCTGTGGTTTCGCCATGCTGCTCCTTGAGGTGGCGCCCGGCTTGTGGAAGAAGCGCACATCACGGTAGAAACATCTACAGGGCTGCGGTCTGAGTGCAGGTTGAGGAGACCTTGCAGCGTGGACTTCTGAGTGAAACACTTGCCGCAGATGCCACACGAGTGAAACCTGACGCCGCGGCGGGCATTCACTTGGCGTTTGAGGTTGCTGCTGCTGTGGTTGAACTGCTTGCTGTAGAGCAGACACATAAAGACGAAATGTTGCGTTCGCATGTGGAAGACCAGCTTCTCCACACCCTGATACACTTCCAGGCATTTGGTGCACTTGATGTTCTCTAAGGGGTTTCCACTTGAGAAGAAGCCCCCAGGCAGGGGTCCCCAGCTGCCCCCTGCCACCAGACTGCACCCCCCCCGCGCCCCCAGGCAGCCACAGCGGCCCACCACTGCTTCCACAAGTCCCGAGGTGGCCCCCACACTGGCCCTGCCTCCTGGGATCAACAACAGGCCTTCGTCTTTGCGGCCTCTGACAGGCTGTAGCAGCCCTTCACCACGCCTTGTGATGGGGCTACAGTGTTGGGGGCCACACTGCTCTGGGTTAGCTCCCCCAGATGGCTGCACACAGAGGCCCTGATACCCAGACCCCCTGCTAGGTCTCCAGGGGGTTTGAGCCAGTGTGCCACTTTAGACTCCACCTTGACGATGCAGATGTCAGAAACATCCTCATTCTTGCCCTCTGCCTTCAGCTCTAGGTCCTCACCTAGGGGAAACTCCAGCTTCACTGGCCAGAGGAGCAGAGAGGGTAGAGGAGGTGGGGTGGGGGCTGGTGCTGGCTTTGGGGTCCTGGGGAGGGAGGAGGGACTTGGTGAACCAGACACTGCTCACCAGGCTCGCCTCCATCCTCTTTGAAGCCTATTTTGTGCTCAACGAACTGGCTGAGGGCGTTCCTCCCTTTCTCCACCAGTGTTTCATTTGCATGTAGGAGGCAGCAGCAGGCAGTTCACAAAGTCCCGACTGCTCCATGGCACCTGCGCAGCAAGAGAGGAGCAGGTCTGCCACAATGCACGCTGTGCATCAGCGAGACCTGCATCTCTGAGCCGGGGTTTAGCAAGAACTGGTCCCTGAGGAAAGGCGAACAGGCAGCCAGAGTGACTTTGTGGCCATGCAATTTGAGGCGAAGATGGTCACTTCGCAGAACAGCTCCTCGGCTCGGAGCTAGTTCATGTTCTGTAGCGTAGCGGCCTCGTGGCCAGGCAGCTGGAAGCTCAGGACTTCCACCCCAGACAGAGGCCTTTGTGTCAGGAGTGGACTGCCCTGGCCTGGTTCTGCCTGCTGATTTCCCTCTCCTCAATCCCTCCCCCCACACCCCACCGGCGCCCCACACACTCGGGCTGGCAAGGCACAGCCGCTGGCACCTCACCAAGCTCGCCAAGTTCGTGAGGGACGTGATCAGGGAGATGTGCGACTTCGCACCCATGGGCAGCGCCATGGAGCTGCTCAAGGTGTCCAGGGACAAGCGCCGGCTCCAGTTCATCAAGAGGGTGGACTTGCAAGTCACAGCGAAGAGGAAGCGGGAGGAGCTTAGCAGCCTGCTGGTGGCCAGGAGGAAGGCAGAGGCCAAGAAGGACTGATTGCCCCTCCCCCAGTAAATGTTTGTGCAAAACAAACAAACAAAACAACAACAAAAACCAAATGGCCCGATCTGTGCCATGTCTGACCAAGCTTCTAGTTTTTAGGCTCACTGAAAAGAGTCGCGGTTCCGCCTCCCACCTGTAACTTAAAATTATTTTACCACATTCCAACTCCTCCTCCAATCCGGCTTTTGTTTAACCTGCCTCCCAGTGTTCCTTTTAGCCTTGTTGGAGTGGGGGAGGCTTGTTTACAAGTCCAGAGCCACTGAGTTCTGAGAATGTAAGTTGCTAAGAAACACAGCAGGAGTTTTCCTAGCAGTTAGAGTTTGACTCCCCCTTTGAAAATTTCCTGGGCAGGCAGCAGGAAAATGCCTGATTGTCAGTTAGCTTTAAGCTCTGCTCCTCTGGCCTGTTTTTGCCTGGATCTGGGGTGGTGCCCTGTCTTACTTGCTTGTCATCATGGCCACCCACTAGCCAGTTTGGGTAGGACACTGCTGTAGTATACACTTATGCCAAATAGGATTAAAATCTAGCAAGGCAATGGTGGTGGCTGCTGAGGCAGCAGTGCACACCTTCAATCTCAGCACCTGAGAGGCAGAGGTGAGAAATTGTAAAATCATAAAATGTAAGACGCTTGTTTGCCCTGCCTACCCAGAGGCTTCCCCCAGTTCTCGTTACTGCTAGCCTCAGGAGTTACACCCTAGTTCCTAGAGTAGCTATATGCAAGCTCCCAAATATTAGAGGTCCCATACGGTTTCCAGTAACCGCCCTAGGGACCCACACCCAAGTCCCCACAAGAGGTCTCCCAATGCCAGATGTCCTAATGTCCATATGGTCTAACTTGATAAGCAACCCCACCTGCTTTGTGGTTTTAGCCTTTAAAACTAACCTGTAACAGTCACTGGGGGCCCTTAGCCTTTCGAGTGCTGTAGGACCCAGGCGCGTCAGCAATAAACCTTTGCTTTTGCATCAGTGCGTTGTGCCTTGTGTGGTCTCTCATGGCGACCTCCTTCCCACGTTGGGCGTGAGGGTCCAACAGAGGCAGGAGGATGTCTATGAGTTCAAGGTCAGCCTGGTCTACAGAGCAAGTTCCAGAACAGCCAAAGCTACAAAGAGAAATAATCTCAGAAAAATGACAAAACAAAACAAATGAACAAACAAACAAAGCCTTTGCACTCATTTTGCCTAACTCCAGGTGACATCTTTAATCTTCATCCTCATGAATCAATGAGTTCAGGAGCCCCTGTCTCAGGCTCACTTCTGGTGACTGAATGAAAGTGACCTCACTGCTCCTTAGGCATAGTGGAGGAGAAGGTTTTCATTGTAGATCTGAGGGAAAGAACAGCCAGAGATCTGCAAGAGTCCAGACTGAACATGGCCAGCTCACTGAACTGGGTCATGAGAGAAGGGGAGGTGAGAGACCTAGAGAGGAAGAGAAGAGAGAGGGAAAAGGAGAGACAGCAAAGGGACAAAGAAAGGAGCCAAGGACCAAGAGAGCACATAGGCCAAAGGGCTGCACTATTTAGGCATCAGAGAGTGGGGGAAAGGGGAGCAATGCTCACTGGCTGGATAGGTTTGGAGTCTGGGGTGGGGGTAGGATGGGGGTGAGAAGTGCTGAGAGGAGCCAGGGCTCTGTAATAAGTACTTGCTAGGCTGAGAAAGACTGGAGACCAGCCTCCTCTTTGCTGTTGAACAGACACCCCAGTTAGCCATTCTTCCCAGGTTGCTTTGAGACCCCAAACAATGATCACCGAATATAGAGCTTCCTAAGTCTTTCACATCTGAGTTGAGAAAAGTATCATCATTCTCAAAAACCTGCACCAATAGCTTGTGTAGCTTTAAGAATTAGAAATAATGAATGAAAAGTCATAACAACATGGTACAGTGCATTTAGCGGACCAAAGTACTGTTCAATATCCAATGAAAAGAGAAAAAACCACTCCCATGAGTGCCAAGATGACCTTAAGAGTGCCCCCAAAGGCATGCTTCCAGTCTTCATTCCCAGGAGCTGATGTAACAGCCAGCCGTGAGCCATCCCATGTAGGTGTAGGGACCTACTGGGGTCCTCTGCAAGAGCAGAGGATGTTCTTAACCACTGACCCACCTGGCCAGCCTCAGCCTTTATTCTTGACACTGCTTTGCTACTATGCATTCTATCTTCATTCTCCAGAATCAACCCCTCCATGTGTCTTTTCCTATGATCTCATTTTCCCTCTTGGCTCAGCCTCTTGGGTAACCCAGAAGCTCCTGTGTGACATTTTTCCTGTCTCACCCCTTAGGTCTGCTCTGTCCTTTCCTGCAGAGGAGCTGAGAGCACAGATACTGGTGTTGATTCTACTATATTCTTGTCTTGTTTCTTGACAACCAGGCAGTGGTGACCTTTAATCCCAGCATTAGGGAGGCAGAAGCTGGCTCTCTGTGAGTGGAGGCCAGCCTGGTCTACTGAGGAATTCTAAGACAGCCAGGGTTGCACAGAAACCCTAGATCAAAAAAAAATTACCAATTATGAAAAGTATGGACCACAGGGGAAGAAGCTTAGAGAGGGGTTTGTTATAGTTTCATAGGTTGGCATTTAAACAGGGAGGCTGTAGGAAGGTAGGAGAAAGAAAGCAAAGCCAGAGCTACAATATAGTAGGAGGATGTCTTAGTCAGTGTTCTGTTGCTCTGAGCAGACACCGTGACCACAGCAACTCTTAAAAGGGAAAATATTTAATTGAGGCTCGCTTATAGTTTCTGGTTGTTCTTTCATTAGCGTTATGGCAGAAAACTTGTCAGCCTGCAGGCAGACATGGTGCTGGAGAAGGAGCTGAGAGTTCCACATCTTGATCCACAAGCAGGAGAAGACTGATTTGAACTTCTGAGACCTCAAAGCCCACCCCCACTATGATGCACTTCCTCCAACAAGACCACGCCTACTCCAATAAGGCCACATCTCCAAATAGTGTCACTCCTTCTGGGCCCAGCATTCAAATAAATGAGTTCTATGGAGCCCATAACTATTCAAACCAGCACAGAGGGGATTCAGGAAATAAGATAAAGTCAATTTAGTCATCTAGAGGCCTTTAAAGGACCTATGGCAAAAACTGGGTGTGCAGGTTACTTTTATGTCATCTTGAGGCAAGCTAAAGTCATCTGAGAGGAACAAATCTAATATGCCTCCATAAGACTGAGCTGTAAACAAACCTGTAGGGCATTTTCTTCTGATTGGTGTGGGATGGCCAAGCCCACTGTGGTTGATGCCACCCCTGGGCTACTGGTCTGGGTGCTGTAAGAAAGCAGGTTGAGTAAGCTGTCAAGAGCAAGCCGGTAAGCAACACTCCTTCATGGCCTCTACATTAGCCCCTGGTCCAGGTTCCTACCTTGTTTGTTTGGTTTCCTACCCTGGCTTCCTTCTATGACAAACAATGATCTGGAAGCAGAAGCCAGATACATCTTTTCTTCCCCAAGTTGCTTTCCTCATGCTATTTCACCACAGCATAGTACCCCTTAGACACTGAAGCTAGCAGTGGGGGTAGGGGATGGAGGAGAGAGAGTAGGAAGGGTAAGAGGGGCTTGGGAATCTCTTCCCATGTGGGGGAAACTTTTCTCTGTCTCCTACAATTATATGTTCTACTCAGGATTTGGCTCCTCTAACAAACCGCCTGGAATCTCTGACTTACCCATCTAAATTGGGAAACACAGGGGATTTTAAAAAAAGCAAAAAAATGAGCATTCCCCCTGATCTTTGCCAGACTGTGAGAAGGAAAGTTGAGGAGAAATTAGGACATCTTCTCAACGTTTCCAGTATCTGACCTTCTCAAGGCAGTCCCTGTTTCCTTCTGCAGATTCACAGTGCTTTCTGAAATTATCAAATATTTTTCTGTTCTAATTACTGCTCCATTTCCTAGAATCTGTAGAGATGTGTCTACTGGTGTGCTTCTCACCTGAAGGCTGGCAGCAGCATGTAGCTCCAGGATGGGGCTGCTCAAGGTAAACCAAGAGTCAGGACTTTCAGCGAATCCCAGGGGAGGAGGCAAAAGGCTAAAGGCAAGTTGATCTTTAGCAAACAAAGATTTAGTGAGTTATACCGATGTGATAAAGCCTCCATAAAAACCCAACAGGACAGTTTACTATGGGAGCAGCCAGAGGCTGAATACATGGAAATTCCTCAGTAAGTGTTGGGTCTGCAGCTACAGAGGTGTTAGCCACACTCCTCCCCAGCTTCCACCATCCCTGGATCAAGGCAACCAGAGTCACCTCCTTATAACCTGTGTTGTCACTTCACTAAGCAGCTAAACTCCTATTGCGTGATAACCCTGAGGCAGGGCAGCACAATTGGATCAGCTGCCTGTCAATCAGGGACATAGCAACTCTACTTATAATTTGATCTCATGTCTTGAACCATCACTAAACTGCTGAGCTCAGAGATTCCTCCCTTTAAAAAAAAAAAGATTTATTTTTTTGTTTAATTAATTTATTTTATATATGTGTGCATCTATGTGAATGTACACCTACACGCCAGACGAGGACATCAGATCTCATTATAGATGGTTGTGAGCCACCATGTGGTTGCCTTGCCAGCTCTCCATCCCAAAGATTCCTTCCTTTAAAGGTTGGCTGTCTGTCACGTTTCAGCTTCTTTCACTGCAAGGGTAACTACTGGGCATTTTTTCTGAAATATGTCTTAATGTTTCTTTTTTTATTAAATTTCAAAAGATTTTTTTTTTGTTTTGTTTTCATGACGGGGTTACTCTGTGTAGTAGCCTTGGCTGTCCTGGAACTCTCTTTGTAGACAAGGATGTCCTCGAACTCACAGCTATCTGCCTGCCTCTGCCTCCTGAGTGCTGGGATTATTGGACTACAGGTGAGATAGCTATGGAAGAATGGGGAGACAGAAGAACCCAGAGGGTCCAGGAATCCCACAAGAAGACCATCAAAGCTATGGATGTAGACCCATGGGGGTCTGCACAAACTGCTGTACCAACCAAGGCCAATGCATGCAGTGAACCTAGAACCTCTATTCCTACCTACCCAATGAAGAACTTATTCTCCATGGTTGTGAGGAGAGCAGAAACTGCCTCTGACATATACTCTGGTGCCCCTGATTGACTACTTCCCCTTGGTGGGGAGGCCTGGTGGCAAGCAGAGGAAGAGGAATCAGGCTATCCTGATGAGACCTGATAGGCTGAGATCACATGGTGGGGGAGGAGGTTTCTTTCTGTCACATGTCTAGGGGACGCGAATAAGAGGAAAAAGGGAGAGGGGGAAATGGGAAGATACAAGTGAGGGATATCAATTGGGATGTTACCTGAGCAAATTATTTAAAAAAAAAAAAAAGAAAAAGAAAATGGTAATATTGCAAGAAGTAAAAACAAATAAAATAAAGGTGTGTGCCAACACGACCGGCCTGAAAAGAATCTTTACTATTTATAAACAATAAGTCACAGGGTGCTAGGAAGCCCCAAACCTTGTATTGAAACATCCAGTGCTATGGAACTGAAGAAATGGCTCTGCAGTTAAGTGCACTTGCTGCTTTTGCACGGGTCCCAGGTGCAAGTCACAAAATATACATGATGGCTCGCAACTACCTGTAACTCCAGCTTCACGGAGTCTAGCACTCTCCTCCACCCTTCACAGGCTCCAGGGATGCACATGGCATGCAGCACACATAATGCAGACCAGTACATGATACAGTTAAGGGAAAAGTGTTTCCTCACCCATAGAGAGAGAGAACATCCACAGACATCTGAGAGAGTCCAGAACAGAGAGAGGAAGTAGCAGACTGAATATGGCCAACAGACTGACCTGTCAGGGATAGAAGTAGGAACAGAACACACACACACACACACACACACACACACACACACACACACACACACAGAGAGAGAGAGAGAGAGAGAGAGACAGACAGACAGACAGACAGACAGACAGACAGACAGACAGACACAGACAGAATCACTAGTGGAAGTGAAGGAAGCACATCAGCTGGGAGGACTTTAGGGATGGGGAGGAGGTGGGAAAGGCTAGGGGAGGGGGTACATGGTCTTTGAAATGTGTAGCAGGTACTTGTGATATTGAAGGAGCCTGAAGGCCAACATGTATTTTGCTGTGCTAATAGGCACTGCAGGGAGCCATTCCTCCTTTCTAGAATGCAGGGAAATACAGTTTCCCTTTGACATGACAACTCACACACATAAGATACGAATAACTTGGGGGCTGGAGAGATAGCTTGGATGTTGAGAGCACTGACTGCTCTTTCAGAGGTCCTGAATCCAATTCACAGGAACCTCTATAATGAGGTCCAGGAACCTCTTCTGCACCTAGCTGTACATGCAGGCAGAGCGCTATACACATAATAAAAAACAAATCTTTTTTGAAAAGATAAAGAATAAAATAAAATAATACACTGCCAGGGCTAGTCCCTCTCACTCACTTACAAGCAGAGTCAGGGGTTGTCAAGGCTAATTTACAGGGATAGGCCTGTTTTAGGAGGTCTATGGCCTGTGTCAGTTTCTGGGGTTCCATCTAATGGCTCATCCTCTGATTCCTTCTACAGGGATAGATATTTAGCTGCCATGCTAAGCTGGAGTTCCAGATTTAAGAAGATCCCCCAATAATAAGAACTCCCGCAGTTGGTATATGGCTGGGGTCTCTGAAAATAAGAGGCCATGCTGAAATGACTAGAAAGGCTTTTTATGCTTGGTGTTGGCATTGAGCCACAGGCATTGTCCCTAAGGAGGGGGAAACCTTACACTGACCCGAGGCTAAATTCCTTTCTCTTCAGCTTCCTCTTACTCCCACACTTACTCCTTCTTCCCCTGTCCGTGGCTCTCATACACCTCAGAAAAGGGGACACACACACACACACACACACCATACCACACCACACCACACCACACCACACCACAGCAACAACCCAAGCAAGTCAAGTCACATCAAGATTAAATGCATCCATGATAGCCCTGGCAGGGGAAAATGATCGAAAAGCAGGCAACAGAATCCATGTGAGAGACAGTCCCCACTCCCCTTATTAGGAGATCCAAAGGAAAACCAAGCTGGCTGTAAGCTACATATGTATAGGGGATCTAGACTCAGTCCATGCATGGTCTTAATACTTCAGTCCCCACATGTCCTCCTCGGCCCAGATTAGTTGACTCTGTTTGTCTTCTTGTGGATCTCCTGTCCCCTTCAGGTCCTCTATCCTTCCCCCTACTCTTTCACAAAGCCTTCTGAGCTCTGCCCAATATTTAGCTATGAGATCTGCAACTGTTTTAATCCGTTGCTAGGTTGATCCTCTCAGAAGACAGCTAGGCCAGGCTCCTGTGTGCACGCATGGCAGAATATCCTTAATAGTGGCAGGGCTTGGCTCTCTCCCATGAGGTAGGTCTCAGGTTTGTCCAATTGGGTGGACGTTCCTTCAGTCTCTCCTTGAACTTTGTCCCTGCACACTTTTTTGGCAGGGTGAATTTTGGGTCACGGTTTTTGTGGGTGGGTTGGTGTTCCCCTTGTCCCTCTAGAAGTCTTCTCTGGTTGGAGGGTAGACACTTCAGTCCCCATGACCCATGCTACTAGGAGTCTCAGCTAGAGTCGCCCCCATATCTTCCTAGGAGTCTACCCTGTCCTACATCCACAGCTCCTCTCAGAGATGCCCCTGCCTGTGGCTTCTCTTCTCTGTGGGAGCTCTCTGTCTTCCTGCCCTGGCTCTCCCCACATCTGATCCCACCCACATTTCCCTCCACCCTCCTTCTCCATCCAGTTTCCTCTCTTCATCCACGTCCACTGTCTTCCTATTTCCCTTTCTAGTGAGATCCAAGCAGCATCCTTGGGTCTTCTTAGCTTCTTTGGGTTTGTGAATTATATTATGATTTTCCAGTACTATATATATGGTTAAAGTGAGTACACATTTTGTGTGTCTTTCTCTGTCTGGGTTATCAACCTCAGGATGGTATTTTCTAGTTCCATCCATTTGCATACAAATTTCATCATTTCCTTATTTTTTGTTTTGTTTGTTTGCTTGCTTGCTTTTTCGTTTTTCAAGAAAGAGTCTCTCTGCGTTAGCCTTGGATGTCCTGGACTTGCTTTCTAGAACCAGCTAGCCTCGAATTCACAGCAATCCACCTGCCTCTGCCTCCCCAGTGCTGGGATTAAAGGCATGCACCACCACGCGTGACGATGTCCTTGTTTTTAATAGCTAAGTAGTATCCCATTGTGAACATGTACCATATTGTCTATATCAACTCTTTGGTTGAGGGCCATCTCAGTTGTTTGCACTTTCTGAGGCTGCTATGAACAGTTGAGCAAATGTCCTTGTTGTCTGGGGGAGCATCTTTAAGGAATATTCCCAGGAGTGCTAGAGCTGCGTTTTGAGGCAAAGCTATTCCCAATTTTCTGAGAAAATACCAGAAAGATTCCCAAGGTGGTTGGACAAGTTTGCACTTCCACCAGCAATGGAGGAACATTTCCCTTTCTCCAAATCTTTCTTTCTCAGCATGTGCTGCCAGTTGCATTTCTTATCTTAGCCATTCTGACAAGATTAAGATGGGAAGGAAGGGTAATTTTTGAAGAGCTACAATACACAGTTTTACAAAGAGATTGGAGGAACAAATAGAATTCCTCTCTCATCTATATGGGAAAACACAACTTAGAATCATACAAGCTGGAGTAGGTAGCCCTCATGACACCCAGAATCTCCTGATGTCTTCATCTTGACTTGGCAACCTCCTGAAGCACAAGGAAACAACATATATATAATAACACACCAACACGTAGATCAGGAGTAAAATGAAATACCTGGGTATGGCCCCATCACCTGCAGCCTCGAGAAGGATGATTTGTTGTGTAGACAATTCAGGCTGCCTTTTTGTTTTGTTTTTCTCTTTGTGCTTTTGAGACAGGCTTTCTCTGTGTAGACCCGGCTTCCTGGATTGTTCCGTAGACCAGGCTGGCCTTGAACTCAGACATCCACATGCCTCTGCCTCCCACATGCTGGGACTAAAGGACTTTGCCATCACCACTCAACAATTTTTCTCCTGCTTATTTTCAATGTATTAACTCATTTTTTCAGGAATATTGAGAAGGACTTAATGTATGAGACTGCAGGGGCCCATTGAGGGCTCATATATTTGAGTTTGAGTATTTGGTTCCCAGTTACCCTTTAGGAGGGATTGGGAAGAGTGACCTTCTTGCAAGATATTATCACTGGGGTGGGCATTGAAGTTTCAAAAATTGCTGGCCAGGCTTTCCCACCCTCCCTCCATCTTTCTCTCCTTTCTCTGTCCCTTCCTCTCTCTCTGCTCCCTTCCTCCCCCTCTCTCGCCTTCCTCCCTCCCTCCCTCTCTCTCCTCCCTCCTCCTCTCCCTCCCTCTAACCCCTCCCTTCCTCCCTGCCCCTCCCCAAGCAGATCTAGATGTGAGCTCTCAACTCCTGCTCCAGTGCCATGCATACCTGCTGCCATGCTCCCTGCCATGATGATCATGCCCTCACCCTCTGAAGCTGTAAGCAGTCCTCAGTTCAATTCTGCTCTTCTATACACTGCTGTGCTCACAGAGTGTCTTCACAGCAACAGGACAATGACTAAGACACTGGGGGACTCAGCAGCACCAGTCTAGGGCTGGAATCCCAGGAAGGTCCTAGAGAGCCACCAGTTTTCAGTCCAAGCTGGAATCCAGGAGTGGGTGCTAACATCAGCTAGGAGCAGGCTCAGAATACAGGAACTGGCCAGTGAGAGGGAGGGCAAGCAGACAGAAAAGCACAAGATTCCGTCTTCTGTGTCTCTATGTAGGCTGCCAGCTGAAGGCGTGGCTCATTTAGGGTCGATCTTCTGACTCAAATGATCCAGATTTAGGGTGAGTCTCCACTTCAATTAATTCAACCAAAGAAAATCCCTCTCAGGTGCACTCTTGGATTTCAGTTAATGCCTTTACAAAAATTATCCATTTTTTATTTACTCATTTTACAGCCTGATCACAGGCCACTCCCTTCTCTCTTCCCATTCCCTCCCTCACACCACCTACCCCACTCCCCCTCCCATTCTTCTCAGCGAAAGGAAGGTCCCCCATGGGTACCAACCCACCCTGGGACATCAAGTCACGGCAGAACTAAGTGAATCCTTGCCCACTGAGGCCAGACAAGGAAGCCCATTTAGAAGGAAGAGATCCAAAGGCAGGCAACAGAGTCAGAGACAGTCCTCCCTCCACGAGTTAGGGGACATCCAGGAAGAACAAGCATGCACCTCTACTACATATATGTAGGGGGGGTGTAGGTCCAGCCCATGCATGCTATGGGTTGGTGGTTCTGTCACTGTGAGCCCCCATGGGCCTAGGTGAGTTGTCTCTGTAGGTCTTCTTGTGGTGTTCTTGACCCCTCCAGCTCCCTCCATCCTTCCCTGCATTCACCCACAAGACTCCCTGAGCAAGGCCTATTGTTTGGCTCTGGGTATCTGCATCTGTTTCCCTCTTCTGCTGGTTGAAGGCCCTCAGAAGATAGCTAGGCCTGGCTGCTGTCTGCAAGCATAGCAGAGTATCAGTAGTGAAAGGAGCTGGCTCTCTCCCATGGGGTGGGTCTCAGGCTGGGCCAGGCCTTGGTTGGCCATTCCATCAATCAATACTCCATCTTAACTCCTGCAATTCTAGTAGGCAGGACAAATTTGGGGTTGAAGGTTTTGTGGGTGGGATGGTGTCCCTTTTCTTCCAATGGAAGTCCTGTCCGGTTGTAGGAGGTGGCTACTTCAGGCTCCATGTCCCCCACTGATAGGAGTCTCAGCTTGGGTCACCCCCATAGAATGCTCAGAATCACCCCCTCCATTGCTTCCTAATGTACTCGCTGATAACAGAATAGCCATCTCAGCATCCTAAGGTCAGCCCAAGACCACCATGCACTTCTCTTTAACCTGAGAAGGGAATGGATGTCCTTGAGTATCTATATGATGAGCTGTGGAAGAAGAAAGTCATTAGAGTGTTAGGGAGCAAGTGGAAAGGGAACCACGCTATCTGACCCTAACGGGTGACTGTCAGTGTCCACATCCCACTAATGGACAACTCCTTGGAGCCTGTTGCTTTAGATGGTAAATGTCACCCAATCATGTGTTTGAACATTGGACTCCAGCAGTGGCACAGTGTGGGGAAGGTGAGGACCTTAGGAAGTGGGGCCTTACAGGAGGAAGTGGGACCTAGACAGCAAGGAAAAAATGAATACAAGTAGCTGGCTCAGGTCCCTACTTTGGTGCTACCATGCATTGTCTGTCCTTTAAGGCAGAAACTGAGGAAATCAGTGTGATTGGTGCAGAGACGTGGTTGGTTTATTTCTTGCCATGACATCACAAGGAGCCATTGTGAAGAATGATGGTTTCCTGGATACATATAGAAATCACTAGGGCTAGGTTTTGTCCGTTAAGTGTGGTAGCTGCTGGATGGTTGGAGAGTTGGTGAATCGCTATACTTCACAGCTCCACTAGGACTTCTAGAGCCGTTGAACCTCAGCAGAGTGAGTTTCCTTCGGAGGCTGTTGGTTGCTGGCTATTGCTATTATTTGTTCATTTCTTGGTTTCAGGTATGATTATACTTACTTTTATTTTTTGTTTACGCTCTCCCATTTTTATTCTTGTATTCTTTATCTATCTTACTTCACTTTGATTTTGTTTCATTATCACAATTTAAAAACATGTATTATAGTATATTAATTAATAACACATATAATCTCACAGAGACAATTCCATACATATGAAGGAGAAGGTTGAACACATTCCCCTGATCACACTGCCTACTGCCTACCCTTCCAAGTCCCTCAATGATTCCCTTTTCTGTTCATCTCTTTACTTTCCAAGTAGAGTCCAAGTCATGTGAACTCCTGTTCAGAGGACTGACGGGCACACTGGATGGTCTCATAAGGAAGGGAGCCAATGTGTCCCTGTTTTAGCAGAAAGCAGCCTCCAAGCTGGTTGCCTTAGGATTTTCCATGGTAATTCAGAAGTCAGGGCTCCATGCAAGGGCTGGAGACAAGAGCCAGAACCCATTCTCTTCAGTGCAATAATGGAACAAGGCAGCTGGAAAAGAATTCAAGGTCATAATTAATATGAGTCTAGAAAGAGCCTGTTCTTTAAGAAAGGACAGGACTTTAACGATGAGACTTACAATAGCTTGTGCCACCAACCACCTCTGTTGCCCTCCTTCCTGCAGCTGTCTTTTCATGGGATAACTTCTATCTTAGGAAGGGCATTCATGCCATGTAGCTAGTGTGTTCTCAGGCCCAGGAGGATGGGGTAATGAATTTGAAGCAAAGAATCAAGTCTTTGCTCTTGAGTTCTCCTGGCCAAACAGCTCAAAGAACATGTCTAAGCATAAAAATTGGTGTGTGTGTGTGTGTGTGTGTGTGTGTGTGTGTGTGTGTGTGTCTATCCTACCAAAGCCATTTTGGAACTTTGACCCCAATGCCACAATTTTAAGAACTGAGAACTCGTGAGCATGAGAGACTTGCCACACAACAGCGTATGTGGCCTTTAGAAAAGGGCTTGCTAGGCTGAGTTCCTGCTTCTCCTTGACCATGTGGAACATACAAAGCACTGGATAGAGTTCGGAATCAGGCCTGTTACACTCTCAGTCTGCTGGGATCTGGATCTCACCTCCCCAACATCCAGATACACAGGCCACCAATTTCCTTTAGCACATACATCAATCTGAGTTTTTTGTTCGTTTGTTTGTTTTTGTTTATTTTTGTTTTTTTTTTTTTTTTTTTTTTTTTGACACAAGGTCTCTCTGTGTTAGCCTTGGCTGTCCTGGAGTCACTTTGTAGACCAGGCTGGCCTTGAACTCACAGCGATCTGCCTGTGTCTGCCTCTCGAGTGCTGGGGTTACAGGCGTGCGCCACCATGCCCGGCTATTAATCTGAGTTTTTAAAAAGTAAACTGGAGTAATTTCACTTGATGATTATTACAAAGTGGTCATAAAAGCTGGGGTCCAGGTGAAAGGAAGAACACCATCTACTAACAGGAGATATCAAGGCTCATATCTGAAGATGGCCAATGATCTGGAGCCTGTTGCCATTCTTATGACTCCTCATTTTATTGCTACAGTGAAAAGGGTGCTTTTTAAAGTCTGGGTGTCAAAAGTCTCACAAAGGATCAAGTGTTGGACAGTTCTTTCCCCAAAGTGGCACTACTTGGGAGAAATTGTGTACCTTGGTCAGTGGGCGTAGCAGAAGTATTGGGTCCCTAGGTCATACTGGGGACAGCCATTTGAGTAAACCGGCTTCATCAGGTCCCTACTGCCCCACTGCCTCAGACCAGCCTTCCTGTCTTGGGCCCAGAACGTTCCGGAATCTGGAGATTGGGGGATGTGCCCAGCCCTCCTTGGTCCATTTCTTGCACTCACCTCACAAGGAGCCATTGTGAGGAATGACCTAGCCATTGAGGCTCTGGCTGAGGCCGCCTCCTGTCTTCCAGAGCAGAAGGTGCTGGTGAATTGGAGCGAGATTGTACTTCTGCACTGCTGAAGGCTATTACTTGACTTTCAATATTTGTCACACTTCAGCATAGTGAGTATCTTCTGTTTTCTATGGTAGACTATTTTACTGTTTTTATTACATCTGTCCGAGTATTTTGTCTTCAGGTATCTCTGTGCACCACTGGCCTGGTGTCTTCTGTGAAGGTCAGAAGAGGGAGTCTGATTTCCTGGACCTGGAATTACAGGTGTTTGTGAGCCACCATGTGTGTGTTAAGCATCAAACCTGGATTCTCTGGAAGAACAGGCAGTGATCTGAACTGCTAAATCATCACCCTTCTGTTTTTTCCTTCCGCTTTTCCACCTTTGGTTTCTTAGGACAAGGTTTCTCTGTATCTTTGGCTGTCTGGACTCACTTTGTAGACCAGGCTGGCCTCGACCTCACAGAGATCCGCCTCCCTCTGCCTCCTGAATGGTGGGATTAAAGGAATATGCCACCACTGGCTGGTGCCATTGTTTTTTATTCTTACCTCTGTCTTTATCTTTATTTACTTTTGGGGGGTATATTTCTCTTCATATTCTAAGCCTTTTCTAGGCATGGAATAACTGTACCATATAAGCAATTGAGTTATGACAAATACAGGAACACTTGCAATGCCCGTTGCTCACACTAATCACACGACTAACCTGTGCTGTTATGCTTTCTTCTCCCACTTCCTCCTCCACATTCACAGTAGCCCCTTCTATCTTCGGGACCCCTTCCTTCCCCCAAATTCCACATAGGAGAAAAAGCAAGGAACAGTTACTTTCCCTGTAAAGCAATCTGCTGTGTTAGGTCCATAGATCCCACACTTTCATCCTTCCTTATGGCTGCCCAGGGCTATGGGATGCTCGCCCTGATTCTGTTTCTATGCTCTGTTTGTCTGTTTGGGCATGTAGCGCAATCCTTCAAAGGATGCTGTGAGCGTATCTGCCCCATAAAGGATGGCATACGTATATGTTGTTGATTTATGACAAGTATTAAGCATGACTAAGGACTTTCACATCCATGCTCTTGTGGAAATGACATTTTTGGGTAGCTTTTTGGTTTTTTTCCCCTCTGTTTGTGACATCAATGAGTTTAGAGCCGTTAAGTCCCTTTCTCCTTTGTGGAATTTTAGGAGCACTGACATTGTTCTTCAAGGGACTTGAATGGTCCAATGAAATTTGCCTGGTCCTGTGCTATGTAATGAAGATTCATTTTCATAAATAGGTCAATCTTGGGACTTTTTTCTTGTATTTTAATGTCTTCTTTAGTTAAAATTATAGCTAGTAATTTCCCCAACTCATCTGCAATATCCAATTCATGAAAGGGACATTCTGGGTTTTAAAAATTATGTTTATTTAGGAGTTGTGTGGTCTGGAGAGATGGTCCAGCACTTAGGAACATGTAATCTTCTTGGAGGGAACCTAGTTCTACACCCAGCACTCCCATGCCAGACCATAACCACGTGTAGTTACAATCCAGGGAATCTGAGGCCCACTTCTAACCTTCATGTTTATATAAATAAAGTTATAAAGAATTGTATCACTATATTAAGTGATATGAAGTACCTGTGAGTGCACTTGTGTGTGTGTGTGTGTGTGTGTGTGCACATGTATGAGTCTCCTAGGAGGCCAGACATATAGGATGCCTTAGAGTTGGAATTAGGGCAGTTCGAGGCACCTGACATTGGTCCTGAGAACCAAATCCAGGGCCTCTGCAAGAGCAGCACATCTGCTGGGCTCCTGAACAAATTCCCTAGGCTGGACTTGTTGGGTTTTGGGGTGTCTGTTTCTTATCTTGAATCTGACTTTACCAGTGCCTTTTCTCCCAGGGCATGTTGAGCTCAGGGACGAAGTCTGTTAGTCCTTTCTACTAAGCAGCTCTCAGTTTCTAGCATCCTTTGTTTTGTCCTTGCAGTTTGCAATTGATCACTGTCAACCCGATCTATGGTGTGCTTTGCTGTCTGCTGCTTTGAACATGCTCTGTCCCTGTCCTCCTAGGCAATCAGAGTGCCTGCTTAGGTCATCTGAAATGTTTGTGACATTTTTCCCTCTTTCCCAACTTCCGTTTTGTTTCCATTTTGGCCTTTTGGATCTAGAAATCATAGTTATAAACATCTCCCTGGGCCTGATTTTTGACTGTTTTTTTTTTTCAGCTTTCTCATTGCATGTTTGGTTCTAGCTATATCAAAGAGGGCCTGACCACAAAGCAGGGAATGGGGGCCTGCAACTCTATGGGAAAGATCTTTATAATAGATTATGAGATGATGAGGATCCTGAGCCAAGGGCACTTTGCCCAGGTCAAACTTGCCTTCCACGAGGCCACCATGACCTATGTGGCAGTAAAATTCTTAGAAATAGCAAGAAGAGAGCCTTCCTCATCAACAATGAAATCATAACCCATATATAATAAAGCTCTTTGACGTGGTGCAGACCAGAGAGACCACCTACTTCGTGATGGAGCATGCCCCACAGGGAGAGCTGATGCAGCGCATCCTCCAACTGGGCTATTTAGAGGACAGCGAGGCTCTGAGCCTGTTTTCCCAATTACTGCATGAGGTGCAGTACTGCCATGACAATTACATTTGCCATATAGACATAACAGCCAAGACCGTTCTCCTCGACAGCAAGGGGAATGCCAAGCTGAGCGATTTTGGCCTGGCCTGTCACATCACTCCTGGGAAGAAGCTAGTGGGTTGCTGTGGCACTCTGCTCTACTGTGCCCCGGAACTCTTTAGAGGGGAGGCATATGATGTATTACCCACAGATGTGTGGAGTTTAGCGCTTCTCTTCTTCCTCATGGTGGCTGGGCACTTTCCCTTCCAGGCCAGCTCTTTTGAGCTCCTGAAGGTGCAGATCAGCTCTGCCTTCTTCCTCGTTCCTCGGCATGTTTCCAGCAACATTTTCAATGTCATTCTTGAAGTGCTCATGCTCAATCCTCCAGAGAGGCCCACCATGGACCAAATCATGGCGTGCCCCATGCTCAGGGGCAGAGAGGCACACGGTCTCCTTGGCACCACAAGCCCAAGTGTGCCTGCCACCCTGTGCTGCCAGCCAAAGACGACCTCCCATTGCCATGAATCAAGCCTGGACATGCACATGACTAATTCCCTCAAGGACGTCAGCCTCAAATTGAATGAGAAGTTTTCACAGTCCAAGATTGACTTCTGTGGCAGCCTGAATCCAAGTGTCCAGCTGTCTGTATTTCAGAGCAAACTGCTCTGAAAGCCAGATGTGTACAGCAGTGGTAAAGCCCGGATTTGCTACCTCAACAGTTTTGTGTCTGTTGAGATTTTTGTTCGTTTCTTTGTTTGTTTTATTGTTGTTTGAGGTAGCAAGGTCGTCAAAGACTCGGCGTCTGATTAGCAGGGGTGTGTGACCTTAAGACACTAAGACAGAAAGATCTGGACAGACTGCCTTCAGTGAGTTCATGAGTACAGCGGCCAGAAGCTGCATTTCACAGCCCTCCAGGCAATCCCCAGGCTCTTAAGTGCTTTCCACTCCTTCTGCCATCATCTTCCCTGAGCCTTGGGAAGGTGAGGATTGACAGAGATGTCCCACTTAGGGCTGAGCACTGGACAGTCACTTAGATAAAGGTAGGGGCAGGAAGACCAGGAGTTTAAGGTCATCCTCCACTACTGATGGAGTTAAGACCAGCCTGGGCTACTTAAGATCCTATCTATAGATGATAAATTGCAAGGTGATAGATAGATAGACAGATAGACACATAGATAGATTGATAGATCAAAAATAGATTAAAATGAATTAATTTGTTAAAACATGGAATATAAGGTCACTTGTTTATGCATATGGAGTATGAGGTGAGCCTCTCTCAAAAACAGAGATGCACTACACGTAAAGTTTCTAAGTACTAGTTAATACCTTCTAAATAGAAAGAATGTCAGATACACATGAAGTTACTAGAAAAGCACTGACCTGAGGGGCAGAGTCCCTGTGAGTAATTTCCAGTATTAGCAGGGAGCAAGTACCTATATCAGAAGATCCGAATGAGGGGCCTTTACTTAGTGCTTCACTTTCTATAAAATTGAGAGTATGGCTTAGTGAGGAAGTCCTTATATAGCATATGTGAGGCTCGGCATGGCTAAAGTCTAGCTTCCATCCTCAGCACTCCTAAACCACCACCAGCACCAGCACTACTACCTCTTCCTCCTCCTTCTCCTCCTCCTCCTCTTCCTCCTGCTTCTCATCCTTCTTCTTCTCTCTTTTTTTCTTTCTTTTTCTTTTTGAGATGTGGTTTTACTCTGTAGATTTCAATGTCACAAAACTCCCTATGTAGACCAGGCTGACAAGGAACTCACAGAGATCCACGTGCTTCTGCTCTCAGAGTGCTGGGATTAAAAAAAGCCTGTGCTACCATGCCAAACTCAAACAAATTAATTTTTACTAGGATATATCCTAGGACACTGCCTAATAAGCATAAAGCCCTGAGTTCAATCTGTATTTTTTTTTTTAATCTTTAGTAGTACAAGTGAGAGAGAAAGAGAGAAAGAAGTGGGGGTGGAAGGATTCACTTAAAATGTTTAAAATAAAGACAGGGCTAGAGTGTAGTTCAGTTGGTAGAGTCTTTCCTACCCAGCATGTATAAACACCTGGAATCAGTGCCCATCAGTACATAAACTAGGTGTCTTAGTCAATGTTCTACTGCTGTGGAGGCCCCATGATCACAGCAACTCTTCTAAAAAAGAAAGCATTTAATCATTTAATTGGTTCTTGCCTATAGTTTAAGAGGTGTAGCCCATTATTAGGGTGGGGAGCATGGCTGTATGCACGCAGTCATGTTACTGAAGAAGTAGCTGAATTCTACATCCTTGAAAACAGACTCTGGGCTTAGAATGGGCTTTTTGAAGACTCCAAGACCACCCCAGTGCCACTCACTCCCTGAGGACTAAGCATTCAAATAGATGAGGCTCTGGGGCCCATTCTCCTTCACACCACCACACTGTGGATGCTGCCACAAGCCTAAAGCCCAGGATTCAAGAGGTAGAGGAAGAGGATTAGGAGTTCAAAGACACACTCCACTCTGTATGAAGTCAAAGGCCAGCCTGAGCTCCATGTGGCTAAATACATAAAGAGACAGGTGATAGGTACAGTCATAGATACATAGACAAATGATGTTTTAAAATATTTTTAGAAATTAGAAAATAAATATCTGACTCTTTAGCCCAAGGTGACACAAATTCATAATGAACTCCCTGCTTGTGACAAATATGCGCCACTACATTGTCTTTCTTAAATAGACTAGCATTTGTTTATTCTCTGACAAGTTCATACATATAAACCATGTGTCTTGATAACATGCACTCCCAACTACCTCATTGCCCCCCAGGCATTTCCAGCCTGCCCCCTTCCACTCTTCCCATCCTCTCCTTTTCCCTTTTGTGTATAACCTACAGTGCCCACTTCATGCTGCCTATTGCAATGTCGACCTCTATACACTGTTGCCTTGATCGTGTGTAGGTTAGTACAGCTTCAGTGAGTTCAGTTCCATGGCCCTGTCATGTCCCGAAGACAACATTTCACAGCACTTCTTCCCACTCTCCAGCTCTGACATTTATTAGTGTGGTGAAAGAAAAGGTAACCTGAGAGAACTTGTATTTCAATTTAAAGTTTTCACTGTTCCTACAGGCAACAATCTCAGACACACCTGGAAACTTCAAGCAATTAGTTTGCCTTTTATAAATTCCTTCATTTTTAAGATGTATTTTATTTGTATGTGTAGGTGTGCTTGTGCGTGCGTGTGTGTGTGTGTGTGTGTGTGTGTGTGTGTGTGTGCGCGTGCGCCTTTGTATGTGTAAGTGTGTGTATGTATATGTGTTCCATGTGTGGAGGTGTCTGCAGAGGCTGGAAGAGACTGTCGGAGCCCCTACAGCTGGAGTTGCAGGGGGTTGTGAGACCACATCAATCATTAATTAAGAAAATGAAGCAGGGCATGTTGGCCCATGCCTGGAATCCCAGCACTCCAGGAGCCGGAGGCAGGTGGATCTCTGTGAGTTCTAGGCCAGCCTGGTCTACAAAGTGATTCCAGAGAAGCCAAGGCTACACAGAGAAACTCTCTCTCAAAAAGCCAGAGGGGGGGGGGCTGCCCTACAAGCAGTCCAATGAAGGCAATTTCTAAATTAAGGTTCCCTCTTTCCAAATGACCCCAGTTTAAATCAGGTTAAATAAAACAAACAAATAAACAAAACACTGCACTGACCCTTTTGCTTTGCCCAGGATGCTCCCGCTGGGTACTCAGTGTGTTTATGGGCAGATGTTTTACCTTACTAACCAACACTCAAATACTCCCAACACTCAAAACCTGCTATAAACATCTACCCACAGGAACACAAAACTGTCAAGTCACTCCTTCTTTCCTCTGTCTCCCTGTGCCTCTGTCTAATCCCTATGGACTCTGCACATTAAATCTGTCCTCCCTACAACTGTTATGGCATCTAGTACACTTTGCCTTGTGACAAGTTTTTCAGAGCTAAGGGTTGTGGACCGCAGCTGTCCTTTCTAGCCCCAGAGAATTAGATTAGACCTCGGCTGTAGTTGAACCTCCCTCTCCTCCCTTTCCTATATTGACTTTGGTCCTGGAGAGTGTTAAAAGTTTCCATTTGGAACCTTTTAATGTTTAGATCTGAATACTAAGGGTGTGGATAACATTAAATTAATTGGGCGCCATTCGTTGACGAATATTAAAAATTAATATTGTCATACACTTAGCAAAACTTTATTTTATTCATTAATCATTAATTTCCCCCAAATAACCACACACTGAAACTATGATCTATTCAAAATTAAGCTCAAAGGGTAACACAATAACGACTCTATTGTCCTGCCATCATTTTATCCTCTCCTCCAAGCTCTTCTCTGGAATCATCCATCCCCTCTTCTCCTGCACCTTCTTTTTCCTCTCTGACTTCTGGCCTCTCAACCTCAAAACTCCACCCCTTCTCTTTCTGCCAAATCCCAACCAGCTTTAAATTAGGTGGAGCAGAGTTCACACAACAAGGACAGGTGTACTTGAGACTGTGCCCATCACAGCAGGGGCCAGATCTTAGTGCTAAATGTATTAGCAATAGAACACGTGGCACCAGACCAAACGCCATCTTGTCCCAGTGACGCCCCTCCTATTGGTTTTCCTTCTCTGCAGCCTTCTCACCTCCCACCCCTCGTTCCCCCTGCCTGGTCCCCACCGTGGTCCCTCTTCCCATCCTCTCTTCTACCCGCTTCTCTCTCTCCATCCTCTTCCAGGACCAATTTTATTTCCCCTTCTGGGGGAGATGCATTCATGAGAAAAAATTAATATGCATGTCATTTACTTTACAATATTCTGAAATCCCCAAGTCACGAAATCTCCATAGACTACCAGCGACCAGTCAGATGCAATGTTCACAGGGTCTTCTATTTATCATGCTCTGGTGCAAAGACAGTACGTTCCCCAGAGTCTGAGGAAGGTGGGTGGCCTTTACTCCTTAGAATACAGGATTTAATAAAGGCAAAAAACGCAAGTGGGACTTTCCCAGCCTTGGCATTATGTAATTGGGTAAGGGGTATAGAGGAAGCAAGTCTTCAGAGGGAGTCTTAAAGTTTTTATCTGCTGTAGCTGTCTCCCACACAATTGAGTAAGGGGATGAAAGGGAAGCTGCCCTAATCTTTTGTTTGGATCTGAGGGAAGTGAGCCCTCCACCCCCGCAGGGAAATTGACTTTAAGCTGATTAAGCAAAGAGTAGGGGTGGGGTAATGGAGGCTTCTGCTCAGGGAAGCCAGCCCTTGTCCAGGTCCCACAATTCCATCCCTTCTCCAGGTACCAGAATTGGTTTCTTTGTGGCTCTCAAGAGGAGCTGAGTCTGGATTCTAAGGGACATTCATGGAGCAAAGTTTAAAGGACCAGTGAGCTTTCAGTTGTTCATTTGCCTCTTCTTACTCCAAGCACCTGCCCATTTTTCTCTGAAATGTCTTCCTCAGAAAGTCATCTTTGTTCACATTCAACTGACCTCATAGTGGCTGTCAAGGAAACCAGTTCTGCCTCAAGGAGTCAGGAGAACTTTAGGCAGCCCAGAAGGTGACACAGGAATTGTGGGGCACAGGAATTTGGCCCCTTGCTTGCTTCCTACACGGCCAGGTTAACAGTGGCCTTTCTCTGCTCTGCAGCCTCCAGCATCTCTCACCCCCTCTCATCTCCTGACACCCAGGCTGCTTTCTCTCTTTCTTTTGAGGCATGGCTGGAGGCTGACTGCAGCCTACAGTGGTCCTACCTGAGCACTGAGCGCTATAAACAAGTGCCACACCCTCCTTCCCTGGCTCTTTGCCTCTTGAGCCTCTCATTCTGTCTGTGTCCTTTGATGTTAGAATTGAGGCCACTGATATTTAAAATTATTGAAATGTGTGTGTTAGTAGTAAGTAATCCTGTTGACTTTTGGTGTTTTTCTTCTCGGTGTACGGTGTGTGCTAATAATTAAGACTTGGTATTTCTACAGTCTTTCTCTGCAATGCTCAATACTCTTTTTCAGGGAGAAATGTTTCCTTTATTTTCTTTATAGAATTTAGTTTGCTGGTTATAATTTGTTTAGGCTGTTTATGTCATAGAATGTTTTTTATTCTCCTTCAATCACCATAGTTTTGCTGCGTGTATTATTTTAGGTTTGTTGTTATAGTCTTTAAGACTTGTGTGCATTGCTCAGACTGTGCTGGATTGCAGTTTTCACTGAAAAAATAAGCTGCTATTCTTACAGATTTTCCTTCATGTGTGACTGGCATTTTTTCTTACACTTTTCATTAACTTTCTTTGTTGTGTATACTTGGTGTTTTGATATGCCCTGAGGATTTTCTTTTCTGGTCTTGTCTACTTGGTGCTCTGTGTGCATTTTGTTTTTGTATAACTGTGCCTTTCCTAAGTGGGGGAGTCTTTTTGACAGTTATGTTGAAGATACTATCCATGTTATTGATTTTGTATGTGCCACCCTCATCTATGCCATTGTATTTTTTATGGTGTTCCACATATCTTATGTCTTCCTTTCGTGTGTGTGCGCACGGGCGCACGTGTGTGTGTGTGTGTGTGTGTGTGTGTGTGTGTGTGTGTGAAGAGAGAGAGAGAGAGAGAGAGAGAGAGAGAGAGAGAGAGGGGAGGGAGGGAGAGGGAGATTTTCATATACCTTCGTGTCCCTGCTGGACTGCAACTCTAAGGCAAAATAAAGCTTGTAATCCACATGTTGTTTTTGATCAGTAGGACCCTATAAAGACAAACATGAAGCTGCAGAGATTTTTCTGTGATTTGAATTTGTTCATGATGTTTAATACACAAATGAACAAATATAAAAGAAATTAGAATTTCTTAGTGCCATCAGATCAGTTATAGACACTTAAAAATTATTCTATTCTCTTACAGATTATGTATAAAAGCTTTCAGAAATTTGATTAGAATCTCATAATTTTATATGACAGTGAGATACATAGCTGAAACTTTTATAAAATGTGCTTAGAAAAGGCTGACTCCTTTCCTCTGGGATATGATGTTACATAAACAGCCCTGTCTTAGGGAGAAATGATCGATTATGTCCATTGTTTAAAGAGAAGACCAAAGTGAATTTAGACAACACTCTGGAAACAAAATGAGCTTCTTTAAACAGACATTTAAGTGTTATAATATTTTTCTTGTATATTGCAATGTGCAAAGAACTAATGAGTCATGAACAAAACATGAATATCTAGGCATCAAATTATGAAATAGTTATCATTACAATAAAGACTATGTACAATACAACATTAGCAAATACCTTTAATCTATACAATATATTGAATAGAATTCAAATACTATAAAATAGAAAACAGAGGAGACATTTTGCAGATAGAATTTCCTCAACTAGTTACAAAAAACTTGGAGCATCAACTGAGATGCTTTTCTTAGTTCAGGTTTGGTGTTTTGAGTCTTTTCTTGAGGAATTACCTTGTTTCTGTGCAGTCGGGATTTAAACCAAGTTCTAACAAACCCTCCCAGCATCATAAAAGTGTTGTCAAAAGAATATTATAACAATAAATGAAGAAAAAGGTAATATATATTTCTAGGGATCCATGTCTGTAATGAGCAAACAAAGCTAGTTAAGCAGGCTGACCCAGATGGGCTCAGACACCTGCTGCAGTTGTCCCTTCCTCAGACCATTGTGGCATTTAATGGCCTTGAGTCAAGAAGTTGTTCCATATTCACTGTTGAATGAAAAATATGTTACTTTAGTACAAATATCCAATATCCTCTCAGACACTAGACTCATCTCAGTTTTTATTGACATAGATCTAAAGATTTTCACAAGCAATTAGACAACATCAAGTAAAGAAATGTCAGGAATCTGAAGATAAAAGGAATAAAAATCTATGACTTCAAGTCCTGCATCTCATCTCCATTCTAGACAGTGAATTATGAACATTTCTCACAGAGGTTTGATGAGAGCACAGCTCCTTGGATATTACAAAGGAATTACTTACACAAATTTTAATTGAAAAGTATTATATGCACAGAATATATAGATTGCAGAATCAGAGGAATATTTAACTGAAGAATTCACCTTAGGCCCTAATCCTTCACAGCTCTCCCCCATGTGTCTGTCTGAACTCTACTAACTGGCACAGAGAGAAGGGAAGTTTGGATTTACTGCACTAGGACTAGGAAGCTAAGAGCAGACTCTAGGGAGTGTCGGGAACGAAGATGAATTTCTTTCTGGGACAAACATACTCTAGAGGATATTGGAGCAAAACAGGACAAACTGAGCCGGATGACATGTCCTCTGACTTACTTTTACTTTAAAAAGAAGTACAGACATTTATTCTTCTTATCTTTTTGGTTACGACTTTAATTCTTAGCAAGAATGGCCCTAAGTCAAGTGATTTAAATGCATGGACCCAGCTCCCTTGAGCAAACATTGAGTGAGGACTGGACTCTCCTGCTCTGTGTGTGTTCTTCATGAGAAAACGCTCATAGGAATGCCATGCTTCACTCCTATGTGTAAAGTTCAGCTCCTTAAATGTTTAAGACATAGACTGTTAGATTAGAGCCAAATTCCAGCAAGTAAACATACGTTTCTCAGCTCAGCACACACCATACAACAAAAAATACGCCTATGGAAAAATTAGACCTGTGAATGTCAGGTATAGAACTCCAAAATGCTGGCTTCTTAAATGGTAGCCAGGGAATGTAAAGTTGATGATCAAATCTTAAATTCACCACACTGGACCTAGTGCAATTTGTGAAGCTTAGGCAAGTACTGTGGCATGTATCTGTACACCCAAAAGTAAACATGGAAGGCAGATGTAGGAACAGCTCAGGTTAGAAGCCAGCCAGGGCCACACAGAAAAAGAAAATGACAGAAAGTTGTTAATCTAAAGCTTAATTTATTGCCTCAAGAAATTGGCCCTTTTATTTAAAGTTTCCAAACATTTACCCTGTTTCTACTGGTCTCTGCAAAGTTCCTCAAACTGAGTAATACTAATTTGTGTAAAAATTATTCTAGTTAATTATCATAATTATAACTCAGTAATGTTCACTCTTCCTAATAATTTTGATACTAACCACGGTTTTTAATGGAAAAATGGATAATCACATTCCTCTTTTCTGCTTAACATACCTTGAGGATACAATACCATTCTTGGAATCTGGGGTTGTTCTATTTTTCCCCATGGAGTCTTTCAGTGTTTGGAGACAGAGAACAATATAGCTACTGCTTCTGTTGTAACTTTCACCCATAACTGAGATTAAATCCTACCAGAGCGTAGGTCTCCAATGTGGATTTGTGTGTCACAGACTCAATACTTCATCAGTGAGGCAGGAAATCAGCTGAGTACTTGAGCCATGACAAGTACACCAAGGGAAATTGCTTGTGAGATATTTAGTAAACTGCTCCATGGCAAGGACACTTGCTGTAGAGAGCAAATGCAGTTGTGGGTCAGGCTCCTTCTTTAGTGGTCAACAAGGACTTACAAAGTCCTTGTCCAGAAACATGATGATGGGCAGCTGAGGCTTTGCTATATAATCACTTAAAGGTCTCCTCACAGAAAATAACACCTAAGTTCCTTTAACACATAACATAGGGTCACATGACCCTTCATGAACTTTTGCTGTATGTAACATGGCCAGTGTATCACAGAGATTCTTAATTTCAGAGACCTCTTTGTAATCACCACCACATTGTCACATATTTTAGAGCAATCACCATCCATCAATATGGGTTAATTCTTCCTCTGTTCTACTATTTTCCCTTGTATAACTACACAGAAAATCTGCGCTTTTGCTTTATATTTTAAAAACACACAGCTTTTCCAATTTTTTCTTTTTTTGCTTACTGAGACTCCCAAATGCAGTTTAGCTACTTGGCACAGGCCAGAAGTTAGACATATAAGAAGTGCTTTAGAGGCCAAAATCTACTTGATATGTAACATGACTATTTTCTGTGTGTTCAGTGGGACAAATGCTAACAAAGGAATCCAAAGATACTGATGGAGAATGGGGCGGGGAACCCAGGAGGTACAGGTATGTCAACTTTAAAAGTAAAGTGGTTGGAAGATGGTCATAGGAACAATCATGAGGAAAACTGAAATCTTAGCATCCTCACTAGTAGATTTTGAGTGATTATAAACCAAATTGTTTATCATGTCAACTTTCTATAATTATTTTCTAAATTTAAAGTTTTGAATTATGCCTGGATGAGAAAGACAGTATTTAACTCAAGTACAGGATTCTTGGTTTGGCAAGCATTCTGCAGGACACATTTGTATTTTAAAGAGTCTTTTATTAATAGTTTTGATATTATTATGCCTGGATTTTTCAAGGATGATAATAAGAGGGTAGGTTGAGATTGCAACAAATAAGACCTAATATATACAGCATTTAAGCTCAAAATAGTATATAAATTGATGTTTTGTGATCAATCCTTCAGATGTTCAGATGTTTCATCTCTATATACTTGGTCTCCAGCTGAGGTGGTTCAGCCTTGCTGAAGGAAGGATGGCATTGAAGGCATGCTCAGAGATTTCATAGGCATGCTTGACTTCCAGGTCCTTGCTCTGCTTTGTGTCCACAGTTGAAGATCCAATTCCCCCAGCATCTTAATCATCTTCTCATCCATTTGTCCTTGCTCTGAGGGACTATTATCCCATGGAACTGTGAACCGCAATAAACTCTCTTTAAAGTTGCCTTGATGATGGTATTTTATCAGACCCCCAAAAGGCATCTAAGAATTCATAGTAAAGGAAATGACTCATGATATTACAACTTTCCTATCCTCAAGACGTATGCCCCACACTGCACATGTTTAGTTCTTCTCCCAAGTCAAGCTTCTCTTTTAGGGCCCAGCATGATGTTGCTTTGGCTGACTTTCAAAATATCCATTTTGGATGTTGGCCTTTATTTATCACTGATAACAGAGAGCAACCCCTATGTGGGGAAAAGATAAGCACCTGTCACTGCAAAGCTGCACTTGCAGAGCATAAGTGTGAGCCTTCTTGAGAACCACAGTTCTCATTATATCATTACACAAAAGAGAGTGCAGTTAGAGCAGGAGAAAAAGTCGAGATTTTGAGTTGTAGTTGATGCCTCCATACCTACTTTCTTCCTTGTGAGGATACATTATAAAAACATCTCCTATACGCTAACAAAATAGAACCTTTACTGGACTTCACATGCAAGTTCAAAATATACGTTTGGGTCACTTAAGATTTAGAACCAATTGTCTACTGTATGGTCAACCTGTTTAATCTGTCTTGAAAAGATCATTGTAACAACCAACCTTATTTGTCTTAAACTTCCCATGTAATCAACCTTTACAACCTAAGCTAATACAGAACATGAATATTACATCATATAATCTGACAAACCCCTGACCCAAGAGGAATGTGTGTGTGTGTGTGTGTGTGTGTGTGTGTGTGTGTGTGAGAGAGAGAGAGAGAGAGAGAGAGAGAGAGAGAGAGAGAGAGAGAGAGAAAGAGAGAGATGTTTAATCCAGAAAACATGTTGAAAGCAACCGTAACAAATACATATCCACCATGAATACTGGATCTAGCATATAGATATTGCTTGATAGTACTACTTTGTTTATTATTGAGATCACTTAGAGTCAGAAAAGCTCATCACTTATAAAAGCTCAAAATTCTACACATAATCCCAGCATGAGAAGAGTTGGGTAGAAAATCTCACCCACATGTGAGGAGCTACTGGCAATTCCTATCTGCCTGAGAGTGAAGTTCAGTTTGCTTTAATGATGTCTCCAGTTGGTAGACCACGTTCTAGTGTATAGCCACACACCCTCAAGTGTATGGCCAATACAAAACTGGATAGTTAAAATTGTTTTATGGAAAAATAAAGAGGGCACAAAATAATGGGTCTGGGGAAAGGCATGTATCTCAGGAAAGTTGGGGTCTGGAATTAAACATGATTAAACTGCATTATATGAAATTGCAAAAAACTTAATAAAATCTCCCTGATCTTATGTTTAATAAGATTTATTATGGATGAGACTACTGACCCAGGAGTGGCATTATACACTGCACAGCTCACAACATTGGCAAAAGAAATATCCATAAGCCATTAGGCTTTACTTAGGTGATTTTTGTCATTCTAAACAAAACAACCTCCTTAGCTGTACCCCACTTGGATGGACAGCTGCTAACAGATATAATCCCCTGAAGCCATGTAGTCATATTATTACTGCAATTATCATCTTAAAAGGGAGAGAAAGGGAAAAGCACACATTTCTTTACATCCGGGAGGATCTTCCTATAAGTCAATAGGTACATATGTTTGATAACTAAACATGGAGATACACATTTCAAGTTTGTATGCAACCTGATATTCTTAAATGGATTTTACTATTTCAAATACTATCCAAATATATTCTATTTATTCCTTAAACTTCAGTGGGGACACTGTAAGATGAAGACTTTGTCCTAGCTATGTTTGTGTCAACATGACATAACCAAGTATCATTTGGGAAGAGGGATCTTCTATTGAGAAAATGCCACTACCAGGTTGGCCTCTGGAAAAGACTGTGGTCTATCTTCTTGACTAATGATTGATATCCAATACCTCAGCTCACCATGGATGATATTTTTTGATTACTTCCCCTTGTCAGGACTGCCTCGCCAGCCACAGGGGAAAAGCTCAGTCCTGATGTGACTTGATGGGCTGGGGTAGGTGGCTGGGGGAGCTCCTCGTTTCTGAGAAATAGAGGTGGGATGATGGGGGAAGAGGCAGTGAGGGGCCTACGATTGAGATGTAAAGTGAATAAATAAATTAACTTTTAAGAAAGTGAGTGGTGGTGCAGGCCTATAATTCCAGCAGAGACAGGTGGATCACTGTGAATTCGAGGCCAGCCTGGTCTACAGAGCGAATCCAGGACAGCCAAGGCTACACAGAGAAACCCTGTCTCAAAAAAAAGTAGGATATGCTGATTCCCTTAGAGCCTTTCGTATTTATCACTTTATCAAATGCTTTTGCATTAGTCTGAGTGAAGTAATTTATTAGGTCTTTTGTTTTCTCTACCATTTACATTTATTTTAATATCCACATTTAAAACACAAAGGATTTGCATAAAGTACTGTCAACTTGATTAGTAATACAAACACCATGTTTACCAATAAACTGTGGTGTTGATTGTTAAGTTTCAAACTCAGGATAAGTGACTAAGGTGACTGACTTGGGCTCCAGGTTCTCCCAGCATCTTTCAGTCTCTGCCTGTTATAGGGTAAGCCTGGATCACTCCACCCTCTACCCTGAACTCTCTAGCCCAGGGCTGGTCTTCCCTTCCTCCAGAGGTTCTTCCATGTGTAATCCAGACACTTTGGTTACCTACCCTTCAGGGTGAAGACCATTCTTGACTTTCCCAGATGTTTGTGCCACTGCCTCTGCTCTCCCACCTGTCTATAATAACTTCCTCCTCCACCATAAGTAGAAGCAGTCATGTCCTTGCCTTTCCTTTGTATTTCTTTTTTCGTTCATTTACCAAGTTAAAAAAAAAAAAAAAAAAGAGGCTGGATGTGCACATAGTAACAATCACAACCAAAACATTTTTAACACTTTCTTTTCTTTTGTAAGCACTTCCCCAATTGATAACATGTTTTCATTAGACACAGAAACATCAGCTGAGGTTACATTCAAATTATTGGTGGGAAATGGGAAAAGAAGATTTGAGAAACCTGGAAACTTAAACGCTTGAAGGCAAAGGACTCACTCCTCTGGTCCTCGCATGGGTCCTTGGGCTTCAGGATGAACAGTCCGGGGACATGTGGGGACTGCAGCTCCTGGGTCACCTTGCTGATGCCAAGATAACCAGTGTAGTCACTTGGCCAACTGCCTGGAAGGCAGGATTCCGAAGGCCACTCATTCTGATGGCGTATGTGTTCTTATGCCCTGGGTAGAGGAACTACTAAATGCAGGCGAATGCTGACAGTGATAAGTGATGGAAGAGGCCTTTTGATGAGCACGAGGACCATGGAAATGAGCTGAAGGTCTGCTCTGACTCCTGGAGTCCTCAGGGAGGGCACTCTATGAAGCGGGTGATCAAGCATACACTTTACACATGTGAACATGCTGTCTTACTGCACATCATTAGAGCCCTGTGCGCTGGAGATCTGCCGGGGACTTTTAGCAATAGTCATTTTAGTCATGTGTCCTCCGTATGTTGCAGTTATCATGAAAGAACTAAATATATTGATTTGTTGTTGATTGGTATCTTTTCAATAATTTAACAACACATGTCACAATAGCTCCGATGAGTATCTTCTTCAACTTGATGCCTGACAGATTAATAGAAACAGATGATTTCCCTTTGTCGGTTCTACAGATGGGCTTCACTAGCAGAGGAGATTGGGTGTCCTTAGGCTTTTATTCCACTATTTTCCACCAGACAACTACAAGAGGAAAATCACAGGATACTGTTACATCCTTTAAACATTTGGAGAAATGTATCTACATATTTCTTCCCTGTGTGTCTTTCTCAAAAAATTTCCAATCATTCTCTTTCCAAGACACTGACAAACAAGCCAATGCATTGGCTTCAGCTCGGGAATCAGTGAATAATCACACATCTGGACATTTCCTCTTCCAAACAAAATGTATGACCATGTGTATTACATGAAGTTCTGCCCACTGTGAAGATTCTCTTTGATTGTGTCTTTCAGGCTTGTCTTAGAACGGATAGTAATGCTACAATTGTGCACTTCTGGGTAGTGCCTGCACGACATCCAGAACCTTCAGTAAACCATGTCATGGTCTTCTCTTCCTTTGTCATCTGATGATAGGTACACCTCATGAGGCTCTAGGTGCATACTCAGCATCAGGAGCATTGTACAGTAGTAGAAACCACAGGCTTTTGGTCATCTTTTTCATGTAACTTTCTTGTGCCCTCAGGACCCTATCTTAGCTATAGCACTTTCATTTGATAATAGGCTGCAGCTGTGTGTGTTCTATTTTATGACAGGGTGGGTTAGATAGCACCCAACTCATGATGGGCAACACAGACCACATGGTAACTTGCTGTCCCGCTGTTAAAAGTTGAATTTCCTCTGAGGTAGAGTTGCAGGCCAAGAGCTGTTTTTAAAAGGGAAAATAGTTGGACACAGATGGTGGTAGAGCCTTGCTCAAAAATCCCCAAAGTGCCTTCTGCAGTTCCCCACAAGGGCCTGCCAAAGCTCCAAATAGCATTCCTGTCTGGCACTGACACCTCTAGTGCCATCAGATCTGCTGGATCATATGATCCAACTGGTAGAGCAGCTTGAACAGCAGCCTTCTCCTATAGCAAAACATCACTTGCCCCCAAAATAGGAGCTTTCTGAGTAGTCTGACATATTGGCCAGAGTAACACATGCAATGAGGAATGTGCTGTGTCCAGAATCCAAACACACTCCCTGAACAGTGTGCTTCTTTCTTGGTGGTTGGATGGGCCAAGTGCACTGACTTTTCCTTCCTCTGGAAAGTAATGTCTCTGAAGCCCACACCACTGGACTCCTAAGAGTTCACTTAGAAGGCCCTTGAATTTTGATTGGATTTATTTCCCATCCTCAGATGCCCATGTGTTACCAATAAGTCTAAAATGGTCATTATCTCCTGCTCATTTGACCCATTTGGCATAATGTCATCCATATAGTGCACTAATATGATATTTCATGGAAGACACAGATGATCAAGATCCCTTCTAAGTTATGACACAGGGTTGGAGAGATAATATATCCTTGAGGTAAAACTATAAATATATACTTCTGGCAGTGCCAACTAGAAGCACATTGCTTCCGGTAGTGCTCATGGACAGGTACTGGGAAAAAGGCATTTACTAGATCAGTAACTGCACCATGTACCATGTATTAATCTGCTCAAGTAAGAACACCACTCAGTCACCTTGCAACCTTCTGCCTCTTTTCTTTACTGCTCTTCACATTGCTGACCTCTAAGCTGAAACTGCTCTTCAGACACCTGCCTCATACTCAGGTGGAGCTTTCTTTCAGCTCTAATGCTAAGCTCTTCTTGCAATGAGCAAAGTCATGTCCCGCTCAGAAGCAGGGACATTGCTGCTGCTTGAGGAAGGAACAAAATGTCATCTTGGGTATACACAATTTATCTCTCATGCTGGAGATGTCCTTGTCCTTCTCTTCCTAGAGACTCTCCAGAGCAACTTGTGACCTCTGCAACTGGGCTGTAAATGTGTACTATCCCTCATTTTCTTAAATCTATAGAGTTAGGAATGAAATTATATGCATTATAGGCCACAGTTGTTGGTTAGCCTAGTTCTCACAGCTGTTGTCTTTTATTAAACTGCACAAGCAGTTCATATTTGGTACAGATGCCAAAGGAAAAACATGTAATGGTAAGGAGGTCCTTGGAGGTGGGCAAAGTAGAAGTTGTAGGGAGGAAAGGTTAATGGGAAAATAATGTAGTTATAGTTTAATTTTTAAAAATTAAAAATATAGTGTCAATCTTAAAAACACAATAGTAATAGACTAGATACTCTATTGAACCAATATTACATACACATCAGACAAATTTATTGCATGAACTATGTTAAATTATGTAACCTTAGATATTGAATTGAAATAAATTTAATCCAACATTATATCTCAAATATGCCATTTCTAGTTACTCTGCTTCTCATCTGTTGTTTAAATTTGAAACAAGCATAGGAGGCCAAATAAAGCTCATGTGGCAATCAATCATGACTGTGAGCACAGTCAAGGATATTTATGAATACAACCATTCAAAAGCCGGGTGTGGTGGCACATGCCTTTAATCCCAGCACTTGGGAGTCAGAGGCAGGAGGATTGCTGTGAGTTCAAGACCAGCCTGGTCTACAAAGTGAGTCTGGACAGTCAAGGCTACACAGAGAAACCCTGTCTCAAAAAAACAAAACAAAACAAAACAAAAAATGAAAGAAAGAAAGACTACAACCATTCATGATGCAACTGACAATCTGCACATCTCAATTATCTTTAACAGTCAATAAAATGACAACCATTCAATTGAAGCTTCTTCAACATCAAGATCCCTAAATATAGGTGCTGGGAACTTTCCTGAACCTCATATTGCATATCATTGTAGAACACAACATATTTCTAGTATGACCTAGTTTCTTAAAAAGGTTATTTATTAAAATAGAATGTTTCAGTGACACGACATATGTAATTTATAATTTACAGATGTTTTCTTTAAATCAGTAGTAATATACGTTGACTTTAAATGACACAAACAATATAAATGGGTCTTCCTGCCTTTTACAGTTTTACTTTCTTGGTGTTATAATTCCCTGTGTCTCAGACTAGCATGAGCCCAAAATTGTTTGCAACTCCCTTAGCAATGATTTGCTTGCTGATACTACTCAGTTTTGATCCAGAATGGGCAAAGCATTTAATTACACCATCTGTTGTCTTCTACTAATCATCTGTTATTCACTGTTAAGTCCTACTTAGGTGTGGAGTATGTTAGGAGTCTGCCTCAGTCTGCCTATCTGTGATGTCATTGCCTAGCTGCCACGGAGGCGTGGTCCTGCTCAGTGTATAAAAGGAAAGACCACATTGACCCTCTCTCTCTTCTCTCTCTCTCTCTCTCTCTCTCTCTCTCTCTCTCTCTCTCTCTCTCTCTGTCTCTCTCTCTCTTGGGTACCCATCCCCCCATTCCTTCTCTCTCTATGCTCATTTAATAAACTCCTCATCTAATATATTTTCCTGGCATCTTATTTTCTTATTTTTAAACATAAAATTGTTGGCCCATGCTGAGAGAACTCTTCCAGAATTGTCTTAAGTGTGGAATCCTTTCTACCAAACTCATTCTAACACACTTCTCACAACAATTTCCTTCTGTTCCAAACTTCACTCTGCATCTCCATTTATTCCTGTCTGAACCCATCACTGCCCTGACTTCAGGCTCAGCTTTCTCCTGTGACCCAGCGTGGCATGCAGGTGATTTGCTCTGCAGTGTGGCTGTTGGCCACACACCTCTCAGCTCTCCTTGGCACCCCAGTGTGGACCATTGGGCTGCCACTGGCAGTGGTAGGAAAGCCCCACCATTAAATCACCAGGACAGACCGTTTATTGTTAACAAAAAAATAAATGCTGTTCCTCCTGTCACCGCTACCTAGGATTCAACTTCCTGACTAATGGGTTTGTTACAGTTTTTAAATTGTTCTATAATGTTCTATTGTATTAAAATTTATTTGTTTAGCTGGGAGTGGTGGTTCATGCCTTTAATCCCAGAACTTGGGAGGTAGAGGTAGGTGGATCTCTGTGTTCGAGGCCAGCCTGGTCTACAAAAGCAAGTCCAGGACAGCCAGGGGTACACAGAGAAACCCTGTCTCAAAAAACCATAAAATAAATAAATAAATAAATAAATTTTACAATGCTAAAACTTGATTGTTATGCTCTACCTTCATACTCAAAGCCTGAAAACACTACCTTAAAACTTGTTTAGCTGGCTTTTCAGACACCACTGCCCCCTGTTGTTGCTTGCTGTAGCCATGGTCAACCCCACCATGTTCTTTGACATTGAGGTTGATTGTGAGCCCTTGGGTTGCACCTCCTTTGAGCTATTTGCAGACAAAGTTCCAAGGACAGGAGAAAACTTTCGTGCTCTGAGCACTGGAGAGAAAGGATTTAGGTATAAAGTTTCCTCCTTTCACAGAATTATTCCAGGATTCATGTGCCAGGGTGGTGACTTCACACACCATAATGGCTCTGGTGGCAGGTCCAACTATGGGGAGAAATTTGAGGATGACAACTTCATCCTGATGCACACAGGTCCTGGCATCTTGTCCATGGCAAACACTGGACCAAACACAAGTGATTCCCAGTTTTTAAATTTTATTTTATTGGTTTTCCGAGACAGGGTTTCTCTGTGTAGCCTTAGCTGTCCTGGATTTACTTTGTAGGCCAGGCTGGCCTCGGACTTACAAAGATCCACCTGTCTCTGCCTCCCTGGTTCTGAGATTAAAGGTATGGGCCACCATGCCTGGCAGTTCCCAGTTTTTTATCTGCATTGCCAAGACTGAGCGGCTGGTGGCAAGCATGTGGTCTCTGAGAAGGTAAAAGAAGGCATGAGCATCATGGAAGACATAGAGTGCTTTGGATCCAGGAATGACAAGACCAGCAAGAAAGTCACCATTCCAGACTGTGGACAACTGTAATTCTTTTGACTTGCGGGCATCTTACCCATTAGACCAGTCCTTCTTTAGCTCAGGAGAGCCCCCCACCTCATCTGCTTGCAGTACTCTGTAATCTCTGCTCTCGTTGAAGTTCTTTAGGTTCCATATTGCTCTCATTCCTCTCCAAGTTTAGCTGTATTACAGAGTTAAGTTTATGATTATGAATAAAAAATAAATAGAAAAAAAGCATATTTAATCTTATAAATGTGATGTGATTAATCATACAGGAAACTGTTCTGCTCTCTTTTTATGGACCATGTTTAAGTTTTTTGTAATAATTTATTTAATTGTATTTTATGTGCATTGGTGTGAGGGTGTCAGAGCCATTGGAACTGGAATTACAGACAGTTGTGAACTGCCATGTCATGGCTGAGAATTGAACTCAGGTCCTTTGGAAGAGCAGACAGTCCTCTTAACCACTGAGTCATCTCTCCAGCCCCCTATGTTTATGTTTTTAAGGCTCTAACTTAATATGGATAAAACCTAAAGTCCTAGTCTTTAATTATTAAGGTCTTATAAATGATAAACCCCTTTAACATGTTCAAAATGTATTTTTAGTCATGCTAAGAACCAATGTGATCCATTTTATTTTCAAGGTCAAACATAGAATGAGATCATACATTTCTATTTTATGTTTACAAAGTATAATTTAGAGCAAATAACTAGATACAAAGCTCACTTCACTCAAATGTGTTAACCCTGAAACTTGTCAGAGATCTGCTGAATATGGCATTTAACATGTGTAAATTTATTATGAAAAAGAGAGATTCTCAGATCATACCAGCACTTCCCAAAAGTTCCAGAAGATTTGGGCACAATGGCAGGTGACTTCAACCCTGGATTGTGGTATACTGACCACTGAGCAAAACTGCTCCCAATCTCTCACCCTTTCTTAGAGCTCAGCCTAGACAGTGGACAAACTGGATACCCGGAGAGTGATTGTCTCACATTGCTGAAAACAAGGTGAGGTCAGTCTCTTACATGTTCGTCTTCTACAGAAACATCCTCTCGTCCTCTGTGCCTGATACCAGACTGTCTCTGCCCATGGTGCCATGCTGTCAGAAAGGACAACTGTGACAACTGTGTAATTACTGTTGACTATCACTAACTAGTCATCTATGTCATTTTAATTAATACTCAGATTCCTTTAGATTACAATAAAATTCTCAGGACTCTGATCAAATTGACAGCAAAAATGATATTAGCTTGATAGCTAAAAAACAGAGAATTAACTGCTTACCCCAAGGTAATCTACCATGTTAGTTCATTGGTCAGCTTATTAGCTAGTTAAAACTACTGGATACTAGATCTCTTATTTAAAATGGCAAACAGATTTGCTTTCCTCACAGACCTCAGCTTGAAGACAAACAGGCTTCAGATACCTTCCCAGCCCTCTTCATATGCAGGAGACCAAGCTTTAACTGTCAGGTCTAGATACAGTCCACCTTGTTACCAGACTTCTTTTTACCATTCTTTTAGCCAAAGGACAGTGATGACTTACAATAAGTTCACCTATGTCTTAAAGCTTCCGTAAAGATGTTTTATGAATCTTAGGAGGCCTAAGGTGTTTTATGAATATTGGAGGGTCCAAGAAGATGTTTTAAGGTTTATACGTGTGAGTTAAGAAAGGTAGAAGGTCTAAGAAAGTGTTTTAAGTTGGCAAATGCAAGTTATGAAGGTTTATACGTCTAAAAAGATGTTTTATTTCTTCCTGTTGCTGTGCTATTATTCTATTAACTGTTGAGAGTGTTGACACGGGTCAATGGAGCTCTAATTTATTAGTCTAACTGTGGTAAAATATTCCACTATAGGATTCTATCATAGTTCCAAGCTCAAAAATTGAAATTTCCTTTGATTACCTTCTGCTTAAAATGTCTCTCATTGTACTAAAATCATGTACTTCCAATCTTCTAAGTAGAGGGAAGAAGCCCCTCTGTCACACTCTGTCCTGATGCTGATGATCTCAGTTGAACAGTTCCACTAGCTGAGGAAGGGGCTTCAGCACATCCTGGTCCGGGACCGAACACGCTGAATAAAAGACTCAAATAGTATACAAACAACAAAGAACATTTATTCCTTAGGATCCAACAAGCTGGGGTTACCGTTCATACAGGATGGACCCCCCCCCCCCGTGAACTTGTAGGCTGTTTTTAAAGGCTTTTAGGGGAGTTCCTGAGGGGTGGTGTCAGGTAATCATTAGGCTAGAGAGCCCGGGCTACGTCATCTCTGGTTGGCTGCCCCAGAAAATGGAGCCCCAGGCCTGCTCTGAGCTAATAGAAACGGAAGCCTGTTGCTAGACTTATTTAACCAGATGTCGTGAGCCGAGGGAAGGAGGAACCTCATGGAGACGAGTATCGAGATTTTCTCAGATGCTTTATTAGTCACTCACTCATCACACTTCACGCAGGCATCCCAATACCTCTCCTGGTCTGCTGAGTACAACTGCAGCCTGGTCGATGGCTTCACAGGTCAGGCTCGCCATCTGTCCCGGTGCGCTGAGTGGTTCACGGTGTGCTTCCTCCTCTCTTGGTCAGGGCCCCGGTCTAGTCTGGTCTCTGATGGGTCTTTGGATTTGGGGTCAGCACAGTGGAGTGGTCTTTGTAAACATCACGGCCAGCCGGAAGTGGCCTTGTTCTCCGCTTATATACCCTATCTATGGGGGCAGGAATCGTGGCCCCTTTTAGCCAATGAGGTATCGGGTTATGTCACTCGTTTTGTATTATGCTTATTGTTATGCTCAGATAGACAACTTACGTCATTTCTTATCACAGCAAGCGCACTGTTTCACTTATCGCTACCAACATACATGTTTTTGTTTACTACATTTTCTCCTCTTTGTTTTACTTGTTCTCCACACCAGGCCTCTCACTGACCTTCCTAATTGATAACAGACCAGCATGGCCAATCCCTGAAGACATGGGGATCATGGGGAGGGGCTTCTATTCTGATCACAGCTCACTAAACAGTTTAAAGGGAAGAGACCCTGTCCTCCTCCTAGCTAGGGTTGAAGATCTTCTAGCCTAGATGCCCCAGATACAGGCACTGAGCACTAAATTAGCCTGAGATCTTGCACCAGAAAATGTCAAAGCCGCATCTCTTCCAACACCTGCTGGGCACCTGGGAATTACAAGATACAAACACAGCAGGTGGTCATTGAGCCGCAGCTCCAGCTTTTCTCACCTGCTGGCCTCTACTCCTTTAACCAGCTACACTTCTCAGTTAGCATTCCTGTCCTGAGAGTGAGGGTCTCACTCCAGGTCAAGGTTTTCACAGGGGCTTAGCCTTTCCATCCTGCTTTGCTTTGCCTTTGCTGGAGACACGGGGAGCAATAGGCTGCCTCCACTTATGCAAAACAAAAGGCCTTTGGTTTACAATAAACTCAGTGTTGACAGAGGCATGGTCTGCAGCAGGTGTGTGTTTGCCTTCTCCAAAGACAAAAGACAATAGACAAAGGCTTCTGCAGCCTTTTCTGTGCTCCTTGAGGGTTTGAGGGACTGTTCTTAAACCTGAACACTCTGAAGAACACATTGCCTTATGCAGCCTCTTCCCTTTGCTGTGTTGCAGGCATCTCAGAACTGAGAGGAAAATCCCTCCAGGCAACTGCACATGAGGAGAAAATGACTCAGAAAAAAAAGATCCCCTTTTCTCTAACCCGTGATTTCCTTTGACCTGGTGTATGTCAGAAAAGCAATGAGAGGGGAGGGCGCAGCCCATTTGGGTGGTGTCATGCCTGGGCTGGTGGTTCTGGGTTCTATAAGAAAGCAGGCTGAGCAAGCCACAAGGGAGAAGTCAGGAAGCAGCACCCTCCATGGCCTCTGCACTAGCTCCTGCCTGAGAATTCCAGACCTGCTAGAGTTCCTGCCCTGACTTCCTTTGATGATGAACAGTGATGTGGGAGTGTAAGCCAAATAAACCCTTTCCTCACCAACTTTCTTTTTGATCATGGTGCTTCATTAGAAAGAATAGAAACCCTAAAACAACCCTCGGGGCATGGAGCACAGCTGCAGTCAGGTAGGCATGATGCTGGAGCTGGAGCTGAGAGCACACGGCTGTGGTGGGGGTGGGGGTGGGGCAGTGTGGAATGGTGTGGCCTTCTGAAACCTTAAAGCCCACCCACGGTGACACATCTCCTGGGGGCGGGGGGAGGAGACCACACCTACAAATCTTTTCCCAATAGTTCCACCAACCAGACACCAAATAGCCACTTATATGAGCATATAGGAGCCCAACTTTATTCAAACCACAGTACTTTTCCATGTCCTGACAAAGGATACTGCATATGTGTTCCAATAATAATTTGCTAGGTAGAAACATTTATAAATGAATATTCACCGTAAATAATGAATACAGCATTCAGACATTACTTGATAAACAATGCTGTTTTAAGTAATTTTTGGTCTCTGAATCAGTTGAAATCATTTGTTGTCAGTGACTTAATCTCTTATAGAACTCTGTTAAAGATTTCAGTGAAGTACTGCTCAGTCCTTGCCCATGTGATGCTTTCTGTGATGGTCAATAAATACAGAGCAAAGCCCTTTGTTAGGTACACACACACACACATATGCACACGCACACACACACATGCACACACAGCAATTTTTCCGTTGCTGCACAAGTGTGTGTTTGTGTGTGTGTAACTTTGTGTAAGTATGTACTGTATGTTGGGCATGTTCCGATCCACCCACACAGTGCTATTATTCTCTATTTTCTTGTCTCTTCTATTATTTCTTTTTATCCCTCAGGACATTTTTACTTTGTTAATGTCATACAGGCATTCATACTTCTACATATCTGTAAAAATGTAGAAACACACACACACACACACACACAAACACACACATACACAGAGTATAATGAAAATAAAATTTAAAAATAAAAAGTACTTGCAGTCTTTTTGTTCCATACTCATTGGCATATGCTTTTGCTTTGATTTTTTTTCTACAAAATTTATGTATAATAAGTAATGGTCAGTCAGCTTAAAATTTTTTCTTTATGTTGATAATGTCATTTTCAATGATCTTGGTACTTTCATAAATATTATACTATCTGCACATAAAAATGATTTACCTCTGGCTCTTTTAGTCTTATACTTTTATATTAGTAAGTACCAACAAAAACTTTCAATATAATATTGTATGATAGAACAGGGCTCCTTGCCAACTCGTAATCCATACTAGTGACAGGAAGTAAAACACTACTTTCTCCATTCTAACCAGAACTATGTTCTGTGGTCTTCACTTTGTAGGGCGTGGTAATGGAAACAAGAGTGGTGTTGCTACGACCTCTTCTGGGCAAAGATGGTCACGCGTTTCACCTGAAGAAATGAGGATGTGTATTACCTGGTGTGGGGCGCCACCTTGTGGAAAGAAGAATTTAGTGCATCTGATCTGCGTCTTCTCCCACAGTTGTCTTGGTCTGCAGCTACTTGATGACTTCAGTCATCCTCACCACAAGCACCTCTTCTCTCTCAAAACCAAACCCAACCTTAGTCATAAAGGAAAGGCACAGATTGGAAAGAAGGCTCAAAGGTTCAGAACATCGGCTGCACTTCCAGAAGTCCTGATTTCAATTCCCAGCAACCACATGGTGGCTCAAAACCGTCCACAGTGTGATCTCACGCCCTCTAATGGCTGGCATGCATACACGCATACAGCGGTATGTACACAATAAAGTAAATCTTAAAAAAAAAAAAAAAAAAGGAAAGGCACATTTGATCTCCTATACTTAAATATATTTTATAATGAGCTAATAGTTAATTGTTTGTGAAATCAGGAAGAAACTGCCCCAGATGCTGGGCATGGTGGCACATGTCTTTAATCCCAGCACCCGGGAGGCAGAGGCAGGTGCATCTTTGATAGTTTGAGGCCAGCCAGGTCTACAAAGTGAATCCAGGAGAGCTACGACTACAAAAGAAACCATCTAAAAAAAAAAAAAGAAAAAAAGAAAGAAAGAAAAAAGAAGAAGAAAGAAAGAAAGAACAAAAAAGAAAAGAAAAGAAAGAGAGAAGCTGCCCATCAAGGTGCTGGCTCACTATTACTCCCAGCACTGCGGGCTGTGTGTCCCTTCTGGGTGTGCACAGTACAAGACCAAGCTTTGTTATGCCAGGAGAACATTCATGAGAAGTTAAAACAGATCAGCCAGGCAGATGAGAACAGAGGGACTAAAACTAATATAAAAATGTAAGTATTGCCGGGCGTGGTGGCGCATTAATCCCCGCACTCAGGAGGCAGAGGCAGGCGGAGCTTTGTGAGTTTAAGCCCAGCCTGGTCTACAAGGTGAGTACAGGAGAGTACAGGCTAAGTCCAAGGACCTGAGTTTAATCCTAGGACAGCCAAGGATACACAGAGAAACCCTGTCTCAAAAACAAAACAAAACAAAACAACCTGAAGATACAACTATATCGCCGTCTTACATAAACATTTTGGATCTTAAACCGTGGTTCTATTTACAACATCCTACCATTTCCATATTTTTAAGGCCAGTGACACTTGTGAAACAGCATTGGGTCATATGTGCATTTGAGCGATGGTCTCTGGGTAGCCATCCTGAAAGAGTCCTTCTTTGGTTGTGGTGAGCAAATTTTGTTACCATTTCCCATCATGCAATTTTAACTATGTAAATGAGAGGATGAAGTGTCAGGCTGCAGGCAATTCTGATTGGTTGCACTTTTGTGGCTCCAGCTGAGTAAAGAGAAACCCAGAGTTTTCTGCCCAAAGGATTCATTTCCTTCCTTCCTTCCTTCCTTCCTTCCTTCCTTCCTTCCTTCCTTCCTTCCTTCCTTCCTTTCCTTCCTTCCTTCCTTTCTTTTAAAGATTTATCTATTTATTCTTCATACAGTTTTCTGCGTGCATTCTGTGAGCTGACCAGAAGATGGCACCAGATCTCATTTTGGAGTATTATGAGCCAACATGTGGTTGCTGGGAATTGAATTTAGGACCTTTGTAAGAACAGCCAGTGCTCTTCTGAGCCTTTTTTTTTTTTTAGGTTAATTTTTTATTTTTCCCCCAAAGGCGTTTTTTTTTAAGTAATATGATTGAAAATTGGACCTGTTAATCCCACCCTTTTCTTCTCTTTCTCTAGCTCTTACTTATGTCTGTAAGTGTCTCACCTGTTTTTGACTCCACCTGCCTTAACAAATTGATTTCCAGGGTTACAACATCTGTGTAAAAGGAGATAAAGGGCTGGAGAGAGTGCTTGGCAGTCTGACTGCTCTTCCAAAGGACCCGGGTTCAAGTCCCAGCACCACGTGAAGGTGGTGACAGCTGCAGTGCACACCTTTAATCCCAGCATTTCCAGGTATGACTAAAGGCCATTTGCTTAAGGCTAGTACCTTAGGCTAGGTCCTCAGCATGCTGGTTACCTCCAGGAATTGCTGCATTCCTGCTGAATAGGTTTATTTATCAGTAAAGGGTTGGGCTTGTGATCTTCCCTGAGGGCTATATGAGGCTCCTTAGAGGATCTTGTGGTTCCAGATCAGGGGAAGAAACATGTGTATGGGAAGGTCAGAGGATAAATGCAGGGGCCCATTGCTTGTTTTCTTTTTGACACAGGTTCTCTGTGTAGTCCCTGCAGTTCAGGAAGTCAGTAAATACAGCAGGCTGGCCAACAAATCAGAGATTACCCTTTTCCAGCTTCCTCAATGATTGTATTAAGGGTGTGCAAAACATCCCCAGCCCAGGAGGCAAGTTAAAGCACGGGTAGTAAACTCAGAAAAGCCCCTCCCACCTGGCTTGGGGTGGAACTAAGCAATCCCAGTGAGAGCTGCTTTGCCTTTCAGGTCAATGTTATCAACAGATCAAAGGAACATCTCCAGTCATGCACTTGGAAGAGGAGTCCAGCAACATGTGGCTCCCTCTAGACCTTCATGGTCAACTGAAGGTTCATGGAGAGGAGTGGGCACAATCCTCAGGGAGCATATAGCAACCACGAAATACTTTCAAGGAAGGTAGCTGC